>NC_135445.1:16050927-16185927 GCF_051991255.1 Vanacampus margaritifer | reverse complement strand
TAAGCCCGCATACACGGAAGGCGTTAAGAGTGTCATTAGAAGATTTCAATTGAAAAGTGAAGTCACTGACATCTGTCACTCATGTTTCACACTGCAGTTAAATGAATTAGTGCCACTGACTGAAAAGGGCTCTGAAGTTTTACAGAGACAATGTGAATAATAATGATTACAGCGTTAGGAACAGTAGTAGTTGTGAAGACAATAATAAAGTAAAACAACCCAGGTTTGATTGGATTATTGTTCAAGAGATCAGTGCTTTAACCAGAAAGTGTGAATGTGTTTTGTTTTCTATCAGAAATATGTGCAACTCTCCATGTTATTCGCATGACATCATGTATTTTTCCCCATTCATCTTTAGCGATGAGCTCTTCTCATCACCCTGATCTTTCGTTCCCTCCACAGATTTTCAACTGAATTCAAGTCTGGACTGTCTGGGCCACTGTAAAACATTAATATTTTTTGTCCGCGAACCATTTCTTAACCACTTTTGATGTGTGTGTTGGGATTTTGTCATGCTAAAATATCCACCTATTCAAAATTTGCCGGGGGTATGAATAATTTCGGGCTTGACTGTTAAATGCTCGAGCTTGGTCAGGTGTCTCTTTTTTACACAAATCCAAGGTGGCAACCCTAGCGGTCGGGAAACTAGCTAACTTGATTTCAAAATAACCCGAGATTCTTCGCATCTAATTCACAAATGATAATTGCACACATAGCAACCAACAAAAGCCGAAAGTACAGAAGACGCAAGAATGTCCGTGTTTTGGGAGTCATCCTACCTCAGAGGATACGTGAATGTCGCCATGGAGTCCGGACACCGACAAATGTTTGTAATCCAATCAATTCCATTAATCAAATGTTTCAACATCCACTGCTCCAAAGAATGTTGATCTAAATCTTCCGCATACGTCTTCTTTACACTAGAAACATTAGACAAAGCTGGGGATGAAATTTATCAATAACAAATTAACATTCGGGGGAAACACAATGGGAACGCGGTTGATTACACTGAAAAGTCGCCACACCAGATGGTGCCGACTTGCGATCTCGTGACGTCAGCGAATACCATGAATACAACTATAAAATGTGTGACTTTCATCAACTAACCACGGTTAGTTTAGAAGTTTTGTACAGACTTCACTAGCATCTCTTTCCATCTTCAGTGGATCTTACCACTCTGAATCTCGTAGTTAGGAATGAGTCTTGTTCATGTGCTTTTGTTGTCGTAAAAAAAAATACACGTGGCAGACACACTTCGTTAAATTCACATTTGTACCCTGCACACTGCTAGCTGCTGTATTTTTGCTTGTAAAATCGAACAATTACAGCAAATAATGAACTGTAAAGGACAGGACATTGTATTATGTATGTAATTTCTAAAAAACCTGCTAGCGGACCATAATGCCTTTAGTGTATTCACGAATTCTTCGTCACTTTCTGACATGGTGAAAAGTTATCTCAGCTCGGAAACTCAAGACCACATGAAGGCAGCATAAGATGTACTACAGGTCTCTGATTGGTCAAATGCCACAGTCGTGTGATCTGTGAAGACCACATGGTTCTTGACCTCACTGAGGTGCAGGAGGGTGGCCATTTGCAAAGGGTGCGGAAATGACCAAAAATAGTCTTGTGTCCTATAAAGGGTTGGCTAGCCATTGGAGAACAAAATTGTAAAGTTAATGTAGCTTACCTGTCTTTGTTTCTTGTCTTGTCCCTGTGTTCCAGGGTTAAACTCAATAAACTGACTACACATTAAATATTTAGGTAGGCTATTGAACATTTTTAGGTAATGTGTTGTATTTATTTGCACAGTGAGGCACTCTTTATTGTGAACATGTGCAGCAAACACAAATTCAAACACACATACTAATGAAGTGGCCTCATGCGCGCGTTTACCACCAGACACCGTGTCATCCTGCGCACCAGGCATCCTGGAGTGGCCTCTGTCAGCCGTGACTGACAGAATGACAAGGGTACGCTGCTTAAACTGGTGGCTCACAGCTGGGTACCTCCACAACCACACCTGGGCTCCTCCAGCTGCCAGTCCCAACCAAGCCAAGCGAGGACGAGACAGGCAGATGAGCAGCCCTAAGATAGTGAGCCACTGAGCAAGAGAGATTATTAGAAGGAGGATGCTGGAAATGAATACGTGACAAAAAGCTTCCGATGGTTGTAAAGCAAAACCAAAGGGACAATTGAGACATGCAGCAACAAACCTGAAGACGGAAAACTCAAGCGAAAAGTTTGTCTGAAGGGGAAATTTAATTGTGAGCAACAGCTTTTTGGTGTAGCATGTTGGATAAGAGGAATTCGCAGTAAATGTAGTCTGTAAACATTAAACAGTCATGATTTGTTAGCTCAGACTGCTGTAAAGCATCAACTTTTCACGAAAACAAAATTAGTAGCTGGCAAGTCCATTATCTATGAAGCCAAGTTAAAATTGCTCCATGTAGCAATTTGCCCAAAATTATCTTTACAATAGCCCTTTTATTTGACCCTTTAGGACTTAGGTATCTTCTAAGTAGTAGATTAACACATTAGCTATTCACAATGGGCACTCTTGCAAGCCTCTGGCTAATAGTTTTCAGAATGGATTCAGGTTCGAATTTCCTCCCCTCTGTCTGCAGCTGTGACGGTGTGCGCATTGTGTACATTAAGGGGGTTTGTGGTTTCATTTTTTGGCCACAGGTGGCAGTAGTGATTCAAAATGTGTTTTTCTGAGGTCAGCAGCTTTAATATAAATTGACAACACATTTACTATTTTCTCAAAGTCCATTTACACAGCACTGTTGTTTTGTCATTTTGGAGAACACAAAATGGCAACTTTTAAGAACTCAAAGTGCAGTAATTTAAAAATGTGTGTCCCTGTTTAAACATTGAAAGGTGCATCTTTTCTCAAATGAAAATTGTGTACACATGCTAATACATTACTGCAGGCAGCACTGGCTTGCCTATTAGGCAAGATAGGCAGATGTTAAGTGCACAGTGGTCTATAGGGGGCGCCAAAAATTTTAAACTACTGAATGTAAAAAATATATATATAAAAAAAAGAGGCAAAAGAAAAACGTTGCTTACTCATAAAATCTTGCGTGGATGAATGAATCTCTTTCAAGTGGGGAAGCTGCACATATTCATAATAGCTTGACCACTAACTCTGAACATGAAATAACTAGAAAATAGGCAATGCAGCAAAGAAAATGTTTCATTTTACATTTTACATTGTGTGATGTCACCTTATAAATTAAAGGCAATGTTAAAAATGTGACTTATTTTATATGTAACTCATTGATAGATGGTACACAAATGAAAAGTGGTCCAGTGGTTCCAATCGATGGAGCCGTTTAAATCTGCAGTACATTTGATAGGAATCCCCAAAAGCAAGAATACTGTATATTGGGTCCAAATAGTTATAATAAGAACCAATGTGTAAAGGCCTGGTTGGAGTTTAACAAAAACTGAAATCAGAGCCTACTGACAACCCAACTTCTCAGACAAAAAAAATTCTCATTAATTCTATGCGAGCAGAGACAAGTTTGGAACGCAGTCACCTTGTTGAAAATGAAAGTTGGCTCCAGTGCAAGTTTACACTTTAGTGTAAGTGACTTGGGTGACCATCAGCAGCTGCATGTGCGGTGATGTGATGAGCCCTGAGCCTCCGGCATACGCGCAACACAGGCCTCAGATGCCGAAAATCTGACCACCTCACCTAACCTCATCACGCTCTAAAAAAATATTTTATGATTCAACTGCTGCGCTCTCTCTCTCTCTCTCTCTCTCTCTCTCTCTCTCTCTCTCTCTCTCTCTCTCTCTCGCTCTCGCTCTCTCATTGTCTTTCTCTCTCTCTCGTGGTTGTTGTGCCCCAGCTGGGACCAGAGCCACCCAGACACAGCTCACTGAAGCAAGGAGCAAACCAGCACCTGCTCCTGGCCTGGCTGAGACACGCACAGCAAATTCCCTGTTCTCATAAAATGACCTACATCCATTTATTTGTTCCCTTTCAGTTTCTTTTTCTTTCATCCCCTGCAACTCGTCTATCTGTTTATTCTGCTGAATGCCCGGGAGTTTAATCCTCACGGCAGCAATATATCAGCAATGCAATTCCCAGTTCTAATTTCATTAGGTTTAAAAATGTGTCTTCTCGGGCATAGGGACTTTGGAGAATACTGTAAGTACATGTGTGAAGAACACTCTGAAGTAGGGTTACATTTGGAGTCAGATTTTCCCTTTCAATCTGTATCAAGGGTATTCTCTACCTTTTGTCACTTTGCCAAAATAAAACAGCTGTGAGTCAATCATGTTTTGAGTGATAGGTATACTTTGTGGCATTGAAATTTATTTCATGGCTTCCTCTATGCCTGGGTTGGAAATAAATGTCACACAAAGACATTAAATCTGCCAAAGTTGTGCTCAAGTGTGAGCAGTAGGTCACACTAGGTTGCGCATCTGTGGCTTCTCAAGATATTTGAGACCGAGGGGAAGTAGGAATATCTTAACTAGTTCAAAAATGACAGTTTTTTTGTGTGTGGTTTATTATTCAATTGTATTTATTGTTTTCAAGTTTTCAAAAAAAAAAATACAAACATACAAATAACAAAAAGAAAAAAAACAATAAAAAACACAAAACAAAATACGTAAGGTGCAAAAAAAAACAATAATAAGTACGGAAATAAATCCTTCTCTCCACGAAACATTTACCAGTACACTAGAAAAATAATAGATTATAACAAACACAAAAATCTAATTAATCTGAAATCATGTAAAGCCGGGTCACCATAATCAAAAAAGGTCCAAGTCAAAGTTCAAAGTCTTCTCCTTGAGTTGTCCTTTTTGTCTTTCTTCTATTTATTTATTTATTTGGTGTACAATATGACAGAAGTACGGTGACTGAGTTTTATTCTGAAATGCAACATCAGATTATGGTCACAGTACTTTGGTTGGATACCTGGGGTGGTGTAGTGTCCTGTAAAACTGGTCTGGTTCTGGGATAACAAACTTTGAATTTTTAATGATTTTTTTATTTTAAACCCTAAACCAGGTGTTGACTAGCTTTTATTTTGAAGGTGGCCAACGCAGCGGCATGTCGGCACGTTACCGTAATGCACAGTATTAACAATCGTTGGGGAGGCTGGCTTGACTTCGCCTTTTCGAGTGGAGGCTGGCCTGACCGCAGTCCGATCGCCATGTGACAGTGCTGAAAACAGCACACTGTCATTTTGGCGGATGGCAGCATAAAGCAGTAAGCTAGATAAAAGACTACGTGATAGCAAACCAACAATATGAATAAAGTAGATTCAGTGATGACTTCGCTCAAGAGAGAGAGGCAGCACTGCGGTAACAGAGGGGACAAAACACTCCAGCTGTCTCGTTATTAAGGAAGCGTGTGGCTCAAATTAGGTGAAGGTGACATTTTGCAAGAGTGGCCACCTTAGAGCAGCAGTGCTTGTTGTGGACAGCACACTTTTCAGTAATTTCAGGAAAACGTTTCCATGTGTTAAATTTGAAGCAGCAAATAAAATCTGGCCAGTTAGAAATAAAGTTAAGCTAGAAAAAACTGAGCTGAATGAACAGCACTAGTGAGTAGCATTTTTATTTTGAAATAGGGCTGCTCGATTATAGAAAACAATAATAAAACCAATTATTTTGGTAATAATTGAAATCACAATTATTTAAATGATTATTTTTTTTAATACAAAACAAGAAAATGTTTAAACATTTTAAAACATTAAGACAAATACAATTATTTTAAACACTATGGAGCAAACTAGATTTATTAAATTAAACAAAAAAAAAGGTGCAAATATATAAATTTAAATAAATAAACAACTCACAATGAGTATTAATAATCTTTTGTTTTTGTTTACAATTCTAATAATTGAAATTGTAATTGGCTTTCTATTAATTGCACAGCCCTATTTTGAAACATTGGAAGGTTTTATTCATAGCCTTAATTTCTAAGGCTATGAATAAATGGTAGGCTACTTCATTTATGTAGCACTTTTCCACTGGATTGTGATCTTGAATTGAATTACAATTTACTGTGTGGGCTTTTCTGCTTGTGGATGTAAAGTGGCCACTTTTTTGCCCCACTCAACTTTTCATGTCAGAGACGTCGCTGCACCTCTGACATTGATCAGACAAATCGTTTCTCATTTTACTCAACCTCTGTTGTTGTTTTTATTATAATTGCCATTTTACTAGACAGCGTCCACTCTGATGCCACTGATGTCCTCCCATTGCATGTAAAACTGATTGAGTGGAGAATAAAGTGGAGCCAACAACCATGGTATCACTACAGCTGCCACTTCTTCCCTGTGTGTGTTTTTGCACTCATTAAGGACCAGATTGTCTGGCCATGTTGTAGTGTTAGTTAGTGATGCAAGGAATAGGCTGAGGTGGACCTACTGGGCACCCCCATTGAGAATAGTTCCTGTAAACTGCAGGCACTGAAATCGCAATCCAAGACGAACAGCAGTGAACCCCGCAAAACAAGAAAAACACTTGTAGCTGTCACATATAAGTTATTATTATTGCACCATTATATTCATAATGAAAAGGTAGCACCGATTGAAAAATTAACTAGTAAATAGTTTCAAAATACATTCTAGCTGCTTACATGTACTGTATTGTACAAATTGTCATGGTTTAATACCACAGACATTTGTTTGTAAAGTATTTATATTATTGTTTTCCAAATAGGCTGCCATGTTTTGGACCAATCAATACATTAACCATTTTCCAGAAAAATACAAATCTAAGCGTTGCCAGCAGTGCAGCACTTACTTGTCGGCTTCTTGAGGGAAATGTATGATCCACATTCAACAAAACATTTCCATTTGTAACACGGCAGTGGAAGCTGCATGCTAGGTAGATGCTATTTATATGATGCATTCATGGGAAAGATAGAAAGATTTTTTGTGACAAGCATGACTTCTTGTCTCAGTCAGGAAACAAGACACTTATGCTAAAATGGTTTTGAAAATGGGACCGGGGGAATGCAATTGAATTTTGGAGAGTAACGGGGAAGTAAAAAGGTAGTTTGAAAAGAGATGATAAAGGAGGTTGAATCTGATACAACCATTAAAAAAAATCTTCTTTAGGTGTGACACTGGGACTGATGAGTCTTGAGTCTTGTAATGTTGCCATGATTCCAGGGTGGTACCACTTGACATTAAACTAGACAATGTGCAATTTCTGAAGAAATTGCATATGAAGGCTAATAGGCTGAATGAAAAACAAGAATTACCTGAAATGATATTGAATGATGTGAAGTATAAGTGACATGGAATGATACACAATCAGCTGGAAATAGCTGAGCATGTTGAAGTTGAAAGGGTTTGAATCAATCAAGAAATGTTCAAGTAGTCAGCAGGTAAACACTGAAGAGTTGAAAGTTAGAACGGTTTGAAGCGGTGAATAAATGTGGAAATTGTAGTGGAAAAAGTAGAAAGGGGTAAGGTGTTAAGAATCAAGTAGGGTATGAAGTAAGGTTTGAATAATCAAGTAGTTAATGGACTAATAATCTAAAGTGAAATGAATGAGTTGAATGATTTGAATATCACTTTGAAATGACGTAAATATGTAATGTTGAATCTGCCATTAAGAATGAATGGGGAAAATTAGGGTACAAAATCGAGAATTGTGGGTAAGGCGTGAATATTTGGAATAAGAAAAATGGAAGCAAGAATGGCCTAAATATTTGAATTATGTTCAAATTGGAATAACAAGAATCGGATGAATTATGTGGAAGAAGATAGATTCCAAACAATGGGAGGAATAAAAAAAAGGAATAACATATGAGCCTTCACACAATTATTTGGCATCTGAGAGCCAGATGCATGTTTAGACAGTGAGTTCAGCAGCTTACAGTGAGAAATTCACAGTCTTTTCATCTAAAGAACAAAAAAAACGTGTAATTACTACATTTTACAGAGTAATCATTCTGTGCCCACATGTGAGCTGAAACTCTCATTCAACAATTGACCATGCCGTGACTGCATTTGCCTGAGTAATGAGCACACTCTTCACGCTTGTCTGCTCTAGGGTTCAAATCAGGTCTCTTTTATTTATAAAGCACCAGTTCACAACAGAAATATTCAAAAGGCACTTTATAAATGGAGCAGGTGAACCTCTGGAAGTCCAGTATGAATTGAAACAATGAATTTAGTAGTCATGTTGTTGTCTGCGGCACAGAAAGCAGAAGCACCTGCTACAAGGGGGCAAGCAAAAGAGGTTAGTGACATACAAGAGCTAAGGGAGGACCCTCAGTAAAACGAGAAATGCAGTAGCTTGCCTTCATCCCACAGATAAAACAAATTAACCAGAAAATGTCATAGCTGTCCATCATTACTGACGTAAACAACAAAATGTCTCAACTGTCATTCAGCACAGAAATAGTAAGAAAAAAAACCTGAAAAATATGATAAATGTCTATCATCAGAAGTCAAGCTAATAACAATATATAAGAAAATGCCCTGTCCATCATTACAGGAAAAAAAACAAATAAAAAATGTCATGATGTCGTATCTGACCATCATCATCATCATGACGGGGAAAAAAAGATGTCATAACTGACTTGAGTCAATTTTGACTTTAAATCAGTCCTGACTTTTAGCTTCATCAAAGATGAAGAGCCAGAGAAAAAATGACAAAAGTTGCTAAACCAGGTTTTTATTTTGTAATTGTGCTGTTGAGTAATCAATGAGTACTTAATTTAAAAACAATGGATAATCATGTTTCTGACTACCACTGCAATATGAATGTCTAGGACTCATGCTGAATAGTACAGTGTTATTTTTAACATAGGTAAATATGGAACAAATAACGTACTTTGTATTATAGCTGCAGACCTGGTCTTTGTCCATCTACTGTAAAGTGGAAGTCAACCTTAAACACTTCTTGACAATACAGTATGTTCTCTGTGACCTCACTAGTCTAAACATGACATTCAGATTAATATTACGTTTGTGGAATATGAGTTATGAAGCAAAATCAGGCCGTTTTTATCCACCTCATTTTGCCACTTGCTGTCGACTGAAAATGACATCAATGTTGCTCAATCAATGTTGTTATCTTCATTGCTGGGAGTGAAAGAATATGTGATCCGCGTGGGGTACAGACAAAGCCTTCCAGTCAATACTAATAGAATTGTATTTTATTTTATTTTTTAAAAGAAAGTAACCAACCTCCCACTCTAAAAATATTTCTACTGTAGTTGTCTATAATAAAATGTATAATATACTACAATCATAAAGGTTCTCCATATACAGTAGCCTACTTATTCTTCGGAAAGAGGGATCGAGCCTAAAGATAATAATTGGCGTTCAACTAAAAGGGATTGTAATTGGATATATTAATAGTTTAACAATAAATATACCACAAAAGGATGATCCCAAAATACTTGATTTTTGTTTGGACGTTTTTGCCACATTATAGAAAAATGGAGTGGAATAGGAGGAGTTTTTGTGTATACAGGTATATTTGTGCATGCCAAGCCATGTATACATGGGGCCCACTTTGTATTGTATGCAATGTTGACTGTTAACTTATAATGGGTGCAAAATAGCTCGTAACAAACTCCTAGGACAGTGTAATATGACCACCTGAATTGAATTGAAAAGCAGGAATTCAACTGACAACCTTCCAATATCTAACCAGGTCCTCCTGGAAAAATAAAACACTATACAAATGTACATTGCCTACCCTAACTAGCACGGCCCGACACTTAACCATTTACCACAGAAGTAAATATTAGAAAGGATCCCAGGCCTAGCTCTGTTTAAACCCTGTTTAATGAATGAATGATCAAGTGTCTTAAAATTGCTCTGTCACTTTTGCTTGGTTTCCTTCACCCCTGGCTATGAGGAGATTAGACGAGTATCATATCCTGCCATGGATAATGATAAGAGTCACCTGAATTAATTCTGCCCTTTTTCTTATTTGATATGACAATGACTGAAGGGTAGAGCAGAGCAAGACACACAATTAGTCATCACTAATCATGTTTGTCTCTTGCCTTGTCCACATCTTGTGTGTATGTACTGTATTCTCATGCTTTAAAATAAGTCCATACTCACATAATGCAAGTCATGTTTGTCCCTTACTCCCATTTCAACATTCTCATCACACATGTAAGTACAAGATGACAAGAGATTGAAGTGTCTGGGACACCGGGACAAATTTTAATATGCTCTATTCAACAATGTAATGTAGCCGCAAGGGGGCACAAGCCAGTGTCTTCCTGTGCCAGTCCAAAGCCCGGATAAATACAGAGGGTTGTGTCAGGAAGGGCATCCAAAGTAAAAACTTTGGCCAAATCAAACATGCAAATCAAATATATGACTTCCATACCGGATCGGTCGAGGCCCGGGTTAACAACGACCGCCATCGGTGCTGTTGACCAACGGGGTGCCGGTGGAAACTGGACTACTGTTGGTCGAAGAAGGACAGAAGGAAGGTGTGTTCGTAGGAGGAAAGAGAAGAGGAAGGAACAAGAGTCTAGGACTGAGAGTAGGGACTTTGAATGTTGGAACTATCACAGGAAAAGGTAGAGAGCTGGTTCGCATGATGCAGAGGGGGAAGGTGAACATATTGTATGTTCAGGAGACCAGGGGGAAAGGGAGTAAAACTAGAAGTTTAGGAGCAGGGTCCAAGTTATTCTATCATGGTGTTGATAGGAAGAGAAATGGAGTAAGAGTTATCGTGAAGGAGGAGTTAGTTAGGAATGTCCTGGAGGCAAAAACAGTGTTAGATAGAGTGATGAGCCTGAAGCTAGGAATCGAAGGTGTGATAATCAATGGTCTTAGTGGGTATGCGCCAGAGGTAGGATGTGGGCTGGAGGAGAAGGAACATTTTTGCTTGGACATTGATGAAATGATGCAGTGCATCCCTAGAAGTGAGAGAGTTGTCATTGGTGCAGACTATAATGGACACGTTGGTGCAGGAAACAGAGGTGATGAGGAGGTGATGGGCAAGTTTGGTATCCAGGAGAGGAACGCAGAAGGACAGGTGGTGGTTGACTTTGCAAAAAGAATGGAAATAGCTGTCGTGAATACTTTCTTCCAGAAGAGGCAGGAACATAGGGTGACCTACAAGAATGGAGGTAGGAGTACACAGGTAGACTACATCTTGTGTAGAAGGTGCAATCTGAAAGAGATCAGCGACTGCAAAGTAGTGGTGTGTATGATGACTGGTGGAAGCTGAAAAAAGAAGAGTGTTGTATGACTTTCAGGAAGGAGTTGAGACAGGCTCTGGATGATCAGGTGGTGCTTCCAGATGTCAGCAAATGTGATCATTTGTGACTACAGCAAATGTGATCAGGGAGACAGGTAGGACAGTCCTTGGTGTGTCATCTGGATGGTAAGGGGATAAGGAGACTTGGTGGTGGAATGAGGAGGTGCAGAAATGGATCCAAAGAAAGAGGTTAATTAAGAAGTGGGACACTGAAAGACCTGAAGAAAGTAGACAGGAGTACATGGAAATGCAGTGTAAGGTGAAAGTAGAAGTGGCAAAGGCCAAACAAGGGGCTTACGATGACTTGTATGCTAGGTTGGATAGTAAGGAGGGAGAGACTGATCTATACAGGTTGGCAAGGGAAAGAGACAGAGATGGGAAGGAAGTGCAACAGGTTTGTTGACAGATGCCAGTAGTGTGATGGGAAGATGGAAAGAGTACTTTGAAGAGTTGATGAATGAGGAAATGAGAGAGAACAAAGAGTAGAAGAGGTGACTGTTGTGGACCAGGAAGTAGCAAAGATGAGTAAGGATGAAGTGAGAAGAGCATTAAAGAGGATGAAGTGTGGAAAGGCACTTGGTCCTGATGATATACCTGTGGAGGTATGGAAGTGTCTAGGAGAGGTAGAAGTCGAATTTCTGACTGGGTTGTTCAACAGGATCTTGGATAGTGAGAAGATGCCTGAGGAATGGAGGAGAATTGTGCTGGTGCCCATTTTTAAGAACAAGGGAGACGTGCAGGGTTGTGGTAACTACTGAGGAATAAAGCTAATGAGCCACACAATGAAGCTATGGTAAAGAGTAGTTGAAGCTAGACTGAGGGCAGAGGTGAACATTTGTGAGCAGCAGTATGGTTTCATGCCAAAAAAAAGTGTACCACAGATGTAGTATTTGCTTTGAGGATGTTGATAGAAAAGTACAGAGAAGGTCAGAAGGAGCTGTATTTGCTCTTTGTAGATCTGGAGAAAGCGTACGACAGGGTGCCCAGAGAGAAACTGTGGTTTTGTATGAGGAAGTCTGGAGTGGCAGAGAAGTATGTTCAAGTGGTGCAGGACATGTATGAGGACTGTAAGACAGTGGTGAAGTGTGCTGTAGGTGTGACGGAGGAGTTCAAAGTGGAGGTGGGACTACATCAGGGATCAGCTCTGAGCCCCTTCTTGTTCTCTATGGTAATGGACAGGATGACAGATGAGGTTAGACAGGAATCTCCATGGACTATGATGTTTGCAGATGACATTGTGATCTGAAGTGAGAGCAGGGAACAGGTGGAAGAAAAGCTAGAGGCGTGGAGGTTTGCCCTGGAAAGGAGGAGAATGAAGGTGAAGTGAAGAAGCATGTGCAGGCAGGCTGGAACGGGTGGAGGAAAGTGTCAGGTGCGATGTTGTTTGGTCTGGAGGCAGTGCTACTGAGGAAAAGACAAGAGGCAGAGCTGGAGGTAGCAGAGATGAAGACGCTGAGGTTCTCTTTGGGAGTGACCAGGATGGATAGAATCAGGAATGAGTACATCAGAGGACAGCACATGTTAGAGGCTTTGCAGATAAAGTCAGAGAGGCCAGACTGAGATGGTTTGGACATGTTCAGAGGAGAGATAGTGAGTATATTGGTAGAAGGATGCTGAGTTTCCAAATGCTAGTCAGGAGGTCTAGAGGAAGACCAAAGAGGAAGTTTATGGATGTAGTTAAAGAGGACATGAAGGTAGTTGGTGTGAGAGCAAAGGATGCAGAGGACAGGGTGAGATGGAGGTAATTGATTCGCTGTGGCGACCCTTGAAGGGAAAAGGCGAAAGGAAAAGAAGATTCAACAATATAATATACACGCCAAAATTAGTCCCCGAATCAATACAAATTATTTCGTAATTTTTTTTTTTTATGCGGCAAAAATCTTCCCGGCAGGGCGATCACAGCTGCCAAACCAGATATGAAGTATAAGATTCCAGCGGACCTCGTCTCCGACAGGGGGCCCCAGTTCGTGTCCCGGGTTTGGAAGGCCTTTTGCAAGTCCTTGGGGGCTACGGCTAGCCTGTCGTCGGGCTACCACCCCCAATCCAATGGGCAGACGGAGCGTGCCAACCAGGATTTGGAGGCAGCGCTTCGATGTGTGTGCCATCAGCACCCTTCCTCGTGGGCGTCCCACCTCCCTTGGGTCGAATACGCCCACAACACTCTCGAGTGCTCGGCCACAGGCCTGTCCCCGTTCAACGCGGCCTGTGGCTATCAACCCCCCTTGTTTCCTTCCCAGGAGGGCGGTGTTGCCATTCCCTCAGTCCAGACCCACCTCCGCCGGGCTCGCAGGGTTTGGCAAGACACTGTGCCGCACCTCGGACCGCAACAAGCGGCTCGCGGACAGGCACCGGGTTCCGGCACCGCTCTACCGACCGGGTCAGAAGGTGTGGCTCTCAACTAGGGACCTACAGTTGTCGGGGAGTTCAAGGAAGCTGGGGCCGCGGTTCATCGGCCCGTTTGAGGTCAACGCTATGGTCAACCCGGTAGCGGTCCGGCTCAACCTGCCCCCTACTCTCAAGGTACACCCAGTGTTCCCACGTCCCTGCTTAAGCCTGTCTCTGCCAGCCCCTTGTGCCCGCCGACCGCGCCCCCGCCGCCTCCCCGGGTCGTGGGGGGGCAGCCGGTGTACACAGTAAGGGACATTCTGGACTCTCGAAAGCGGGGCAGAGGGTTTCAGTATCTGGTCGATTGGGAGGGGTACGGACCCGAGGACCGCCAGTGGGTTCCCCGCTCCTGGATATTGGACCAGTCCCTCGTTCGGGATTTCCATTTAGCACACCCATCGGCGCCTAGGGGCGTCGTTAAGGGGGGGGGGGGTACTGTCATGATTTGGGTCAGCTGGTGGGCTCCACCCACCATACACACCTGCTGCCCATCATGCCATCTTGCCATCAGACCTCAATAAAAGCCTGATGGACACAGCAAGGAGTGTCGGGTGATTACTCCGAGACGCCGCTCTCTTGACCCGACTGTACTCGTCTTACAAGTGTTTCTCCTGCTGCCCATGACTTACCTTTTTGCCGCCACTGTGCGTGCTTTTGAGTTTGTTTGTGATCCGCCTGTGCGCGTGAGTTTGTGTTTGTTTTCGTCCGCCTGTGTGCGTGATTTTGAGTTTGTTTGCTATCCGCCTGTGTGCGTGAGTTTGTGTTTACTTTTGTCCGCCTGTGTGCGCGATTTTGTGTTTGCGTTTATCGCAACATTAAATCAAAGTTATCCGCATCCCTGCCGTGGCTCGCCTTCCTCACTGCATCTGGGTCCTCCCTTCTCAAGCCGTGACAGGAGCAGGCAAACAGATTGAGAGCTCCGTGGACGTGTGCGCTGTATGTCATATGTCTATCGTATTTTATTGTAATGTCAGAATTAAGATAGCTTGCAAAATATTTAGTTGGTTGCCTAATTTCACACTTGATGGGTACAAATAATTAAAAAAGTGATTTCTTTCGCAATCAACAGTTCTCAGGTTTGGGGTCCAAATCTCAGATCTGGCCTTCCTGTGTGGAGTTTACATGTTGTGTTAATTGACGTCTAAAAATTGTCCATAGGTCTGGATGAAATTGCCGCAAAACTGATTGTGTGCCCTGCCTCTGGGCAAAAGTTAGCTGGGATAGGCTCCAGCTTACCTGTGACACTGGGAAGGACGTGACAAACTTAAAACACTTTAGGACAGAGCTGTTTTTTTTGTGTGCGTCAACTTTATGCGTGTCCTCAGCTCTGTTCACCCGCTCTCCCCACTGCGTGCTTCAGAAGGTATTCACAGAAAAGAGTAAGTGGAATACGGACTGTGCTTAATGCAACCATCTGGTGCACAGCATCAGGTCCTGGGCTGTGCTCTCCCACTTAGAAAGCCACTTGCAAACATATGGCCTTTTTATGGGCCCCTGCAGTGCAACCTGGTGTAAGCCTACCTGACACCTGATATTCCCGATGACACCTGTGACGTAAGTGTGCAGGGGAAAATTAGCTTAGACTGTGCAAATGCCCCATTTTTGTGTCAACGGAGAGTTCATAAGGGGAAGTGCATCCTGTTTCAACACATATTAACCCTGTTGCTAACAACAAAAACAGCAAAAATCCTCAAAACTGTCTCCTTAACCCCTGGGCGTTATTTTATTTTGAAATGGCTTGGTCAGAACCAACAAAAAGCCCAAAAATGGTCAAATAACGCCCAGGGGTGATTGTTCAGTGTAATATAATTTTGTATGTTTGTTAGGTGGGACCATAAGAGAGAAGCCAAGCCAAGGAGCAGCAGCTGCAGTGAGCCATGAAAGAGGTCACCAGTAGCCTGCCTTTCCCTGCGGCGACGCTCGAGGTTGTGGGAGAGGATGAGACCACATTGGACTTGACTGGAGAAGAATGTCCAAGCGAGGCCAAAACCAGTAATGAAAAGGTTCAAGAAGATTTCAACTGATGAATAATGCCACAGGGACCTCAACTTCGCATTTATTTAGTTTTAGTTTCACACCATTAAAACACACACCACACCATTCCCACACACTCACATCATGCACTACTGATATTGCAGACAAGACACACACCATTTCATTCGTAATAAATTATTTTGATCAATTTGCAAAAGCGGTCTCCACCGGTTATTTGTCATGGCTTACGAGTCGGGTCATGACAAAATGGGGGCTCGTCTGGGATCTTTTCCCCTGTTTTAGTCACGCAAGTAAGTGACATTGCCATGTTTGGAGTAATTAATACTTGCAGCTTTTAGATAATTGGTTGCATGTCTGGGTTTGTTTGAAATGGGTTTCCGCTTTTTTTTTCATTGGTGCTGCTAACAGCGCGGGCGCGTGCACATGCGTTAGACAGTTTGCTGCATTTTTGTTTGTTTACGTGTTGGCTGTAAACATTCGTATGTGCGTTTGGGGCGAGGGGGGGAAGAATGTAGCTCATTTTGACTAGTGATTGGGGCAAACAAGCTGTTGTGGCGGCCGTGGCTCAGGGCATATGAACTTGTGCCGTATAGGCGTATAGACAATAATTTAGGTCGTGGGAGAGGCGTCCTAACCAGACGTTTGTCGAGTTTGCCCCGTTCGTTAGCGAAAGAAAAAACAAAACTGTATCTCATGCTGCTATGATCGCTGACAAGTTCGAGAAATTACGGAAAACAGATGATGTTGCGCGAGATGATTTTGGCTGGCAGGGGAGGCAGCCCCTGGTCAGTTCATTCCACGACGTGGTTTTGACAAAGGCAGCATGTGTAATTACTGACATCAAGTGGGGCATTGGAAGGCTGACTGTCCTGTTTTGTAGGCCAGAGGTAAGATGTCCAAACCAAAGGTAAAGCCTGCAGTGGCAGCAATGCCTGTGAGTTGCAGATTCTGAAACTCCTGTCCCTGTTTGTGAGCCCAATGTTTTGGCTGCTTATGGACCATTCATTCGGGATGGTTTTGTGTCTTTGATAGGCAGTGAGTTACCGGTCTCTGTCAAAATCGCATAGGGATACGGGGGCTTATGTTTCTTACATTGGGGTTTCTGTACTTCCTTTTTCTGATCAGACTGACACAGGGGACTGCATTCTCAGCCGTGGGATGGGTTTGACAGTGTTGCCCATTCCCCTGCACCAGGTGGTTCTCAATTGTGAACTGGCGCAGGGTGAGGTGTCCGTTGGGGTTTGGCCCGCATTGCCCATAGAGGGAGTCTATTTGATCTGGGGCAATGAGTTGGCCGGTAGTAGGATGTGGTCGGATTCACCCCCTCCACCTTTGACACTCACAGGAGATCGTCCTAGCATGTTAGGTGACACGTGCCATGCTGAAGGCTGCGGCCGAGGCGCCCAGTGAGAATAATGTCATGGTGGAGGTCCCCCCACTGTCTGACTTCCCTCTTGCTGTATCACTCAGTGAGCTGGTTTAGACTGACTATGTTCACATGCAGGCAATAACCCTTTTAAAAAAGCCATATAAACACGCGCAATAACCCAAATATGATCTTATTCGGGTTTCTAAAAACCTGAATAAGCCCCTTGTCATGCCTCTAGTGAGCAGGCTTTAAATCCTTTATTTTTTCCCAAATAGATAAATGACAGCCGGCCTCTGACTGAACTGAGGGTCTCTGAGGATCGAAGAAGCTCTTTAAGGTCTGTCAAATGGGAATGGGTTTTAAAAGTCTTGTCCCTGGTGTTAAGAGCAATATTTTTAAAACAAAAAATAAAAAAACATGGCTGACCTATTAACCAGTGACAAATCACATCTAGTTTCTGCATTCAAAGTTGCTGATCTTCACCCCGTTCAAACTGGGTTTACAACTCCCAGGGACTTGAAAAGTTCCAACATGGCACACTAATGGCTTTATGTGTTTAAACGGCATGATCTGACAAGCTGATTTCTCTGAGGAGAGATGAGAGGCAATTTGTTTGCCCAGTAGGATTAACTGCAGCCCACTCTGGATATCGGCCTTCACTCTGTGATGTGACAGAGCCAATCCAGCTGTCAGTTTCAGTCTGGGAGTCGAATGATGATGTAACTAGGATAACTATTGATGATTCATTAATCAAGCGGGTATTCCATTGTGATATTACTCCACCGTTACACTCTGTAGTTTCGATATGTGTCTAAATTACGGCTTACGTTTAACCGTGGTCAAACCAGAATTGAATAGTGCTTGATGTATGATCTTGTCATTTGCATTTCAAATGCCCTCAATGAATAAATAGTGTAAACAGATGTATTTTTTCCTCACTCTCGCTCTTCTCTCTGACAAACTGTGGCTATAAACTGTATACACAGTCACCTGCCGTTATGTCAACCACAATGTTTTTGAGAGCAAACTATGCTCATATGTTATCTTAAAAGAGGATGTTGGAAAATTTGACTTTTTATTTGCTTGTATACAAAAAGTGTCTCATCAAGTGTAAAAACAACCAAGTAAATAGTTGGGTAGCTCTGTATTTAAGAAACTTTGTGCACAATGCATAATATCTCTCCTTTAAAATGGGGGGAAAGTTTGCCAGAGGAATTCTCGCTTCTTATCTAATGATAACCCTTTTTGTAACTGCAACTCTAATGTAGTTTTTTCCCCAACCAAGGGCATTTTTGGAACTGTTGATAAGGTCGATTCATTCTCCAGCATTAAATTATTTGATACGGGGGGTTTGGTGGATTGAAGTCATGGTTGCACCAGCAGTTGCCAGTAATAACAGACTGACTGGCTTCCTGTGGGTTTAGAGAGTTTTGATTGCAAGAGCCCCTGGGATGGTGAGGAATTCTAATAAAGAAAGGCAAGGGACACTTGCATTGAAAAGGTTAATATAAAATAGGAGGTCAAGGGGAAGAAATGCATTTGAAGGTCACTGCAGGTTCTACTAGGTTGAGAATGTTTATGTCCTTGAGTGATGATTTGGTAACATTGCCAACTAAAGGCAGTTATATATATATATATATATATTTACTTAGATGGAGTAAGTAGAAAGTAGCAACAGGTCCCCAAGGCCCACATATGTACCCTGCAGGCCTGTTCTAAAAAGGGCTCGCCAGTGATAGGACAATTGTGATTTCCCAGGAATATTGTCATGATCATTTGGATCTGAGATCTATATCTGGCAGATATTTATGCAAACAAAATAAACTCTTGTAGAGCATATTGATAATGATAAGTTTCCCAATCATGATGAGAAATCATTAACATGTAGTTAATATGGTCACTGTCTTCATATAAATGAGTATCATTAATTTCTAATAATAACAACCAATATAGATTTTTTGGGGATTTATTCTAATATTTGGCAGAATAAAATTCTGATAACCCATAAATTGTCTTATTATTTACAAAATATATAAGATGTTTTGCCACTTTAGCACTTGCATTAATAAAGGTTTAAATAACAGACAATATATTTGATTGTTTTGCTGTCGTTTTTTTTGTCCTCTAGTTCCCCCACATTTTGCTTTGCTAGTTTTTTGGATGTTGTTGTTTTGTTTGTCTGCCAGATCCTTGTTTACCTCCTTTTTTTTGTTTAATTAAATCCCTTTTTTTTTTTACTGCACCTCCTCGCCCTGTCTCCCTGCACCTGGGTCCTCATCCCACAGCAACGTAATATGTTGGGTCCAATAGAAAAATAGTTTTGAATTATGAATACAAATCTGAGGTGTATCAGAATCTTGGACCAGACTGTGTTCAACCTTTAAATTTCCTCTATAAATAGAAAATAAATACAGTCTTTATTTTAAATTGACTCAAGTGTATTAAAATGATAATATTTTCATTGTGACTCTAAAACTGAAACATCAGATTGAAGGTACATTACTGCATTTCTCCACAAGGCACATAAAACATTTTTATTGGCTGATGTGTGAAGCTTAATCCCATGTCTCAGCACATAATAAAAAACAGACAAGATACAAGGTCGGCAGGATCACACGGTCTGCATGAAACTGTAGGATAGTTATATGAGCCCATAGCCGCTGACATTAGTAGGCTATATGCAGTGTATAATTGTATGAAATCAAAGTAATAGTTTTGGAAATTTTGAGCATTCTAACCAATTTCAGCAACACATCAGTACTTCATATAGTCAGCAATAAGAATTTTCCATTGTATGGTTGAGCTGAAATACTTTTTAGACTGTACAGTATATAATTCCTGGATGTTAATCAAATAAAACTATGATTTTATGTTAATGTCTTTCATTCACCAATGTATGAGCTTCAATCATGAATAGTTCCTATAGAATTGCTCACACCTCTGTAAATAAATCCATCGACTTCATATTTTAAAGCCACCTGGACCTTTGTCTATAAAACATAGTCAATAATAGTCGAAGTACTGCTGCAGGAAGTGAAGGCTAAAAGACCCCTAGACTTGCACCGTGAACACAACCTCAGAGAATCGTCCAGGTTTACAACTGGATCGTTGTTAAGAATTCTTCAAGTTGTTTCGTTTGTAATGTTTACTCATGTCTTATTTTGAAACAAAAGCTTTTGTTTAGAAAGGCTGCGCCGTATTTCAGCTTCCTGTTTTTCCGTCCTCCGTTCGTCAGTCAGCTGGGAGCGTGCAGTAGGAAATGACAACATGAGTGTCCATTCTGACTCGTTCCAATTTTAATTAATGCTGATAAGTTCTTATCTGTGCTTAGTCAGAAACTATGAGGGTTAATGTCTCTTATATGTTCGTCTTTTGTGTAATGTTTGCACTTCGTATCAGTAGTTGGTAGCTAACTGCTAGCGTGTGGCTGTTAGTAATTTGCCAATGTAATCTAATGTAGACTAACAATATAGTTAGTTTTTCATCCCAAAACAGCCTGTAAACAATTTATTTGAGTTAAATTTTATTAGGAGTGTAATTTGCTTTGAATGATAGAAGCAATCAGATAGTTGCTTCAAATGTAATTGTTTTCTTTATTTTACTTTTCCAGAAACTTTAAATCTGCACATGCAAATAAGGCTGCATTTTGAGTTAATCAAATGGTTGAGTTCAACTGGAGACTTGCATTCTCTCTTACCGGAGCCCTGTGTTGGTTAATTAATCTTAAAAAATCAGTTCAGAGGTTGAATCCTCAACAATCGTGATTCTGAGTATTTGATTTCATACAATTGGTAAGAACAAAACAAAGCAACACAAACTCAGATTCATAGGATTATCCAATAACCAACAATTTTGAAATATTTCATTAATATTATATACAGTGGAACCTCGGAGTTTGAACGTCTCGGAACTCATACAAATCGGACTTCTTCAGAAAAAAATCGGAGTGAAAAATGCCTCAGAGTTCGAACTCATTTTCTGAGTTTGAACACCCAAGCAAAGCAAGCTATGCTGAACATACCTTGAAAACGGGTAGCCGAGCGAAGCCAAGCAATGCCGAATGCTCACGTTGCGGTAGTTGAGACGATGTGCTGCTCATTTCCAGTCAGATCGTGAATACTCCTGGAGGTACTCCATACTCGTGAGTGCATTTTGATTTTTCCACGACAATTTTCTTCGCCGTGGGCCCAAAGAAAGACAAAAGTGCCAGTGGCAGCAAAGAAAAACATACAGTGCTACGAACAACAGTGGAATTAGGAAGGAGATTATCGCGCCATTGTAACTACCATGACTACTTCTGTAAATACTGGCACAAGGACCCCCGTAGCTGTTCAACAACATGCCTGAAGTTAAACAACGCATGCAAGGACCGCTTAGTAGTCTAACAATATGCCTAATGTAAAATAAACAAACTCAGCACTGAACTAAAGCTAGCATTTCCATAGCATTAATCTTCCACTGATGCCATCACTACAAAAAAAGTAGGTATTTTTTTTAATAAATACTGCACTCTACTGTAAATGTAAAAAACAAAACAAATAGATATTAAAATAGGAATTTTCTGTTTTTGGAGCTTGGTAACGGATTAATTGCATTTATATTATTTCCTATGGGAAAAATGTTTCAGAGGTTGAACAATTCAGACATTGAACACTTCGCAGGAACCAATTATGTTCAAACTCTGAGGTACCACTGTATTATAAATCCAATTTCTCTCATTCACTGTAAATACAAACATGGTGGTCTACTGGAACTTCAAAGTAGCACTAAGGAACTTTTAAACCTTAATAAAATATTTTCATAACTCTTCTGATGGAACATTGACTTAAAACTAGTTGAATGGTACCTTTGCCATGGCCTAAGGGGGTCTGTATCATTTTTACTGGCACTAAGCAGCTTTGAGGAGGATAGTAGGAACACTTCCAAACAAAAATCTACAAATGTGCTGACTGCTTTATGGCATACATCACTTCCTCCTTTCCCCATTCGTTCCAAAGACAAAAGTCAATTTGAATGTCAACGTTTGCTAGCGTGAGCTCAAAAACAACGCAATACGCTTGTTCTCATGGGAAATGTGGTTTTCCTTTAGGCATAACATTACCGTTTTTGTCCATATGGCGTCTCCATAATCAACGTAAACTGAAAGTTCCTTAGTGTTGCTTTAAGTTTTTCAAAACTTTTGTCCCTTGGTAGTTTAATACATATAAAATATTCTAATTTCAGCTTGGATGCTGGTCTGTGGATACTCTCAGAGACAAGGCATGTGAGCAACATTTGAATGGATTTAACAAAGCCTGAGGCAAATCCCTGTGCACCAGCCCACAGGAGCCCTAGACAACAAGATTATCAATCAATAATACAAATATGCTGACTGCATTCAGATAGGGTTCCTTTGTCACATGACTCTACGCGCACACATACCTGCACAGACGTTAACACTGATACTGATACTGATAATAGCGTTGCTTATGCAGCCGCAGGCAAGTGTGATATACTGGTGGATTCCTACACATTAGGGATGCATATTTTATGTGGATGTATATTTGCATATAGACTATTATGAGGTAGATCGTTAATTTGTGAACGTGCAACTACACCATACTGTATGTGTGCTCAGGCAACAAGAACATAATCCAGTATACATAGATAAATCCTGATCATTGGTGCCTGGTGGAGTATATATATTTCCTCGCCCACCCGGGCCGTCTCACCCTCAAGCTTGAGTCCTCGACCAGAAGCCTAGGAGCTCGAGGGTTCTGAGCAGGATCCAAGCTTTTCCCAATATTTTGCTCTTCTGCATGTAGATGTCGGATGTTGTGCCTGGTATCTGCTGGAGCCAACCACCCATCTTAGGGGTTACTACCCCCAGTGCCCCGATCACTACTAGCACCACTGATGCCTTTACACTCCACATTTAGTTCTTTCTTCAGTCATTGGTGTTTCTCCAACTTTTTCTGTTTCATTTTCCTGATTTTACTATCAGTCAGGATCGCTACATCTATCACGACTGCTGTCTTCTGATGTTTATCCACCACCACTGTGTCAGGCAGTTTGTCAGTCTGGATCTGGAAGTCCCACATGATCTCGGCCTCGTTGTTCTCAACCACCTTCGGACGAGTCTGCCATCTTGATTCTGGGACCTCTAGTCCATATTTGGTGCAAATTAATGTTGTTTTTTTGCTTAGGTTTTTCCCTGCAGTCAAAATTGTGATCAGTTATATGATATTTCTATTTCATTTAATCACCACAGTAACATTATTTTACATAATTGTTGGAAAGAAAGGAGAGAACTATATTTTTATTGTCCTGCCAGCAGAGGCACGGTAATTGTAATCATTGGAATGGAATAGTCCGTAAACGGATGTGCTCAAATGAAAATCATTTGCATGTTTGTAACATTTGTTGCTTATTTTACTTTTGGGTTTTGATTATGTTGCATTAAAAAACACTATAATAAAACACATTTTTGGTCTCAGAAGAAGACAAGAATCAAACGTTGACATTGAAGTAAATTCAAATCTGGAGCAGTAGAGGAGCTTGTGCCACAAAACTTAAATAAAGCTAAATCAATTGTAGAATGTATTAAGCCAAGGAAGCGCAATAATTTAAGAAACAAAATTAAGTCCACGAGGTTTGTACAATTGGTTTTACATAAGATATTTGGTACATAAATATATATATTCATATATGTATACTCCAACCATTAGCATGTCCCTTCAAAGTGATGCCCTGCACTTTCGCTGCAGATATCACTGATTTAAAGGCCTATAATTTAGTGTCATTTTTTTCCAGATATGAGCTTTTTGTTTCAAGTGGCACTAGATGAATGATAATTATAGTACTTAGCTTACATAGCAACATAAGTAGCTTCTATTTTTGCTCATTTTCTGCAGCCACTCCAGTATGTATCATACAGTATATAGTGCTATCACTAATACGCTCAACCCCACAACTTCAAAAATAAATAATAATAAAAAATAATACCACTAATAATAACAACAACATAGACACACACATGTTGACAACAAGACATCAGAAACAATTAGATGTTCAAGGATATATCAGTGCAGAAAATGTCAACAAGATCTGGAGTATTGTTGTCAGCTCTATCATCAGAACTCTGATCCTATTATCTTTTTCATTTGATAAAAAAAAAAGATAGAAAACCTCACAAAATATAATCAAAGAGTATCTGATGCGTACATTACGCGTCACAGTGTTTAATGATTCCCCCAGTTGCATTTGCAAAAATCATTAGTGGTATTATTTGCTTGCAGTGCTGAGGAGTTAGTAGGCGCTAGTGAATATTAGTAGCGAGTATGCATAAGCATGTTCTCTATCAGTCCTTGAACACTCTGTTGTCTCCCGTCACGCCACCAGCTGAGACGCACATCAGCTGCCAGGATTAATTCCCACTTTTATTAGACTCTCAGTATTTGTGGGAGTGTGTGATGTTTGTGTGTGCCTTTGTTTATCATTAGGAGTTCTTCGTTCCAGTTGACATCTTTGTTGTTGGGCCCAGAGGAGATCGCATGATGTGTTTGTGTGTAACTGAAGATTGAAATGATCATACTGTTTCTTAATAATGCCTTATCTTATGTTTCCTTTTGATGATTACATACAGTATATTATGCTTTCATTCACAATTTAAAACAGGTCCCATGTGTCCAAATAAAGTGGCATGCTTTTGTTGAAAATACTTTCAGATTTTTTTTTACACACTATTAAACTTTGACGCAAAAACCAAGCAGTTTTACATGTCATCTATCTCATGCAAGTGGGTCAGCCCCTCATTTGCCCCTCATACTGCTGGGCCATTGGCGAGTCAGGCTTTCATTAGCTTGACAACCAGTGGGCTGTATCGTTTGGCTCGTCTCGTCTTCTGTCTCGCTCGGTGACAAGTGTTTGCGGTGGTGTGCTGACTGACAGACTACAGTGTGAAAAACAAATGAGTGCCCTTAGCTTAAAAAATAAATAAATAAAATCATGAAGACGGTCATTCATTCTGTGCCTGTAGTGCTTTGACATATCACCAAACACAAACTCTCCCTCATACAGCCCCCTCACTTCCTCAATGTGACGTTGAGTGTCATTTATGACAAGCTAATGCTGCTATATTGTGCAAAAAGTGTGTATGAACTACACAAAAAGAAAAAAAGTGAACTACATTCATCCACAACACTCACTGTACATTACATCGCCAAACGCAAATACCCGCCACCCCTACACCGACAACTCAACTGGACATTATAATGACTTCATTATTAGAAGCTAATGCTCTTACCATTGCTATGTATGCTAATCTGTGCTAACACTAGCGCTGTATTTATATTTTGGCTTTAACATTATGAGCTTCAGCTTTAGCTCTGGAAATTCAACCAGCCTCGCTGGCAAGTCACTGACTGAGAAAAATTGTCGGTTGGTTGGTATAGATGGTTATTACAGTTTGCTAATTAGTCCCACTGTTTTGTAACAGCAGGACTAAAGTGTAGAACAGCTTGCCCAGTGCCCACAAACACATTTTCAGAAAGAGGCAGATAATAACAAAACATTTACTTGGGTGTGCAATTTCACCAATGTAATGCCTGTTTGTGTCAATAGGTGGTGATAGTTCCCCATTCATTTCTAGTTACAGTACACCCGGAAGTCAGTTTGTTTCCTGCACGTGCTTGATATCTCGTGAGGAGAACAAGTGAAATACATTTTCAGCAGAGACTGGTTGATGAGAAAGCCGGTTTGGGCCACATGTAGTAATCTATCTGTTAGTAGATGATATTAATTCATGAATGTATTTTTTGTATTCCTCCAGAGTTGCCACTGCCGTTTTGTGTACCGCTCTGTACAGCGTTTAGAAGTGAGTTCGCTTGTTAGTTTCATTATACAAGCGCCATTATACAAGCTTAATATATATAAATATATATATATATATATATATATATATATATATATATAAGCCCTTTCCAATATGGAAGATACCTAGACGTGTTGTCCATCTTGGCTGTGGACTCGGAGCTGGACAGGAAGTGACATGACTTTAACGGTAACTCCGTTTAAATGTTTTTTGTTCTATTGAATAGGCAATGGAATTTGGCACCCAATATGTTTGTATTACACAAAGATTGACTGTGCATGTCATACTTTTAATGAATCAATGAATCAATTACTCATCAATAACTATATAATGATTATCCTGCATATCTAAAAACTGAAACAATTATTATAATATTTCACTTTCACTAATTCATTTTTGTCCCTTTCAATGTGACTCAGCTGGGCGGGAGTGTGGCACCCTAGCACACTCTGTTGATGAGTGGCCACTAGTTTCCACTGGTGAATACAGCTGCTCTCCTTTCTGGCTTGTCGTGCTTCCTGTGTTTTGATCCAACAACACCATGCGAACTCAGTCAGCACAGGTGATTCAAACGATCAGCTTGTCAGCAAGCTCTGCATGAAGACTGATAACGATCCTCACCCGTCTTGGCTGAGGGAGACATGGCTGCATAGGGGTCCTAAAGGACCAGGGTTGAGAATCACTAGTGTTGAGTTTGTATTATTTCGTGCCATCTAGAGAGAGTGTGTATTATATAGTGCCATCTAGTGGTGAACTAATCATGCAATCATTTTGAGCGGCGGGAGCCCGAATCACAGGACTCAGCGATGACCACCTGAAGGCCTCAGCTGTGGAAGGTAAGTAATGATCGATCATTAGGTCTGAGACTAGCTGCAAGCACCACCAGAGGCTAAACATGTTCACGAATAACGTTGTTGTTGTTGTTTTTTAAGGGTACGTTAATGTGATAGAGCATATTTTTTGCACATTACTGAAATAAACAGTTTTATTTTATTAATGAATATATTAGTTCACCACTAGATGGCGCTAAATATTACACACTGTTTCTTTGACCACCACGTTTCACTTTTGACCGTATGGTGCTTCATAATGATTACTTCTTAAAAAGAGAATTTTATTCACTTTGATTCAATTTGACGTTCTTTCCCACCGAACTTAATCTGCAGTTATTCTATCAAGTAACAGTAGAAGCATTAATAAATTCCAAGGTTTATTTGAGAGAACTCTCTGTCCTGCTGCTTGCTTATATTAAGTAACTTCATCCTTGTATTTACATTCTCTTCTTTTCAGATGTGTGAATTTCTACTGGGTCTTGATTCTACTGCAGCTTCCGCACTTAGACCCCTAACTCAAGTGATGAGGTCATGTAGAAAGCCCTGACTTTTCTCCTAAACATTTATTGATAACTTCCAAAATAACCCTTCCTAGTTTTCTTCATTGTTTGTTAAATACATGGTGTGTTTTTCTCAAATAATATATACTCGCTCTGCTAGCTGACCTTCAATATCTACACTTTTTTTTTTCTGCTATGATGAGCTCTTTTACGTAAAAATGACTGGACATTGGTTGCTGCATTCTGCATCTGCAGTTTTACAATTACACTAATAAGATAATTGTATTTTCGTCCTATTGACCAATGTACTTGAAAGAATATACTGTATGTAATTAATAAAATTATAGCTGCCCTATTTCCAACTTGGCCATTCCTCAAGATGCACAGTCATTATGGTTACAACTGACGTATCTGCTGAAAAAGAAAAAGAAAAAAAGCAGGGGGTGAGTCATCCTCTTTAAAGCCTTCGGCTTATGCGTAAGGTCGTGTCCCTCTCCTCCGCTCTAAACAGAGCTGAGTGTTAAGGTTGAGTAAACTAATAGACTCTTTTGAAATGAGGGTGAGACCCAGCTTTAGGTTCAATCACCAGGATATAAAATGTAACCAATGTTCTCTCATGGAGCTAACGAGAGGCAGGCCACGACCCTTGACCCCCACATTCAAAAGGTCGCCACGCTCATGTGAAATTAAGAGCTATTAAGAGAAAAGTTCCTGCTAATGAGGACCCCTGTTTGGAGGTCTGTGGCGAGCCCCGGCCAGTGGAATGCGGACTCCTCGTGTGCGCCGGGGGGAAGTTAGCACAGCTTTGCTCTCATGACGCGAGATAAGGTGACAGTGCATTACATCTGTACGATTTCACAGGCGTGGAGGGGAAGGGAGCTGACGTTGTATAGTTTGACAAACAGCAGCAGTTGGACATGTGGTCTAATTTATTTTTGAATTTTCAACGTATTATTATTATATTTTTTTAGCCTTCAAATATTTTAAGCCTCTAGATATGGGGTGTGCAAAGGTTTTCTTTCGAGGGCCACTTGGATTTATTTATTTATTTTTTTATTGATCAAGCACAGCAAAATCAGTCAATCTCAAATTGTTTATGTATTACAGTGGTTCAAAACCCCTTCAGACCGGCATTTTTTTCTGCTGGGCAATTTTTATTCATTTGTTTATTTATTTTTAACAGATTTGGACGGTTTACCCCACTTAAGAACAACATTTGATTGGGATTTTTTTGTTTTGTTGTTGTTGTTTTTTTTTTTGGGGGGGGGGGGTATCTTGTGTTTTTATTTGTTACAGTGGACGCCAGGATAGTATGGCTGTAGCTTTTTGTAAACTTACCAAGCATATAAGTAACATTTTTAACATGAACATCATGGAAATCAACTTGCAATTGTGATTGGTTAGCCAAGTTCCAATTATGAACCAGAAGTGTTGACCTCATCCAAATGATGCTTTTTTTCATTGGTTGAGCAAATATTTAATGTCCACTGCAATCATGTATGGGTCCAAAGGGGTTAAATAAAGAAAACTGTTATCTGAACAGCTTTCTTTGACTTAAAGGCATATTGTTGAGAATTTTACAAGATTTTGAGGTGGGTGAGACCTTGTAACCCACCAGAAAATATCAGACGCTGCACTGATCAGCACCCGAATCCCATCTCGACATTCAGAACCAAAACAGGAGCAATCCGTCATAAGATGAACATTTTTAAAGCACCTACTTGGGAATCATTGGGAATTCATGTTATATGTTCACAATTTGGATCTTGACAGCAGAAATTGGAGGACACCATTAATTATTTTTATTCATCACAGTGTTATAAAGAGAAATATTGTTACTTGTTTCCTTTCAAATAATTAATTTACATCTTTGCATTTTTATGAAAGCTCTACAGCATAGTAGCAGATAGCATTTTTTAGTATACAATGCGGGCCGCTTAAAAATGGATGGCGGGCCACAAATGGCACCCGGGCCATAATTTGGACACCACTGCTCTTGCTACTTCATTTGGTCCAACTGCACAATGACACCCTATACATAAGTTGTATTCTAAATTGTCCATTTATAATGACAATAAAGCTTCATTATGTGTCTTTTGTGCTTTTGTTCTAGAAAATGGATGGATGGATCCGATGAATAGTCTTCAGTGCTGGTGAACTACACTGCATCATACTGTCAGATTTTATATTATATCTTCTCATCCAATTCACATGTGCACGGAAACCATATGTTCAGACCAAATTACGTACCATAATAAAAAACAAAACAAAAAAAGCTGGAATACTCGTGGCTCTTTTATCTGTCTGTGTTATGTATGTGTGTGTATGCCGTCAATGTAACGGTGCAGAGCGATGTTTCCAAGCATGTGCGGTTCTGATCTAATTCTCTCCATCTGAAGGTGGCCACTTGTTTGCCTTGCGGATCTGAGCTAACAAGATCCCATGTGTTCCACCGTGAGTACTTTCACAGGCCTCATGTACAGAATGTGTCGCATTAGTTAGATAGAGATACCAAGTGATATTGACATTCCGTTTAGTTTTTTGCAAACCCACCCTGAGAGCTTCTAGGTCAGGGGTGGGTACACTCGGTCCTTGAGGGCCGGGATTCTACAGGTTTTGGAGGTTTCCCTTTTCCAACACAAGCTGAATCCAATCAACAGGATCATTATCAGGCTTATGCAGAGCTTGCTGATGAGCTGATCATATATCAGCTGTGTTGGAGAAGGGAAACATCCAAAACCTGCAGGACTCTGGCCCTCGAGGACCGAGTGTGCCCACGGTTCTAGGTGGTAAAGTGACCGTGATAGTCTGCTTGCCTTGCACCCTGTCTCTTCTTAATATGTTAGAACAGCACATACTGTATAGGCTCAGGGAGCATGATGCTGATATGTTCTGATAAATTTGAGAATATATTCTGTCACTCAAAATAAAACTCTTATTTTATGTGTATTATATTCTTTAAATCATGCCACTGGGTGGCACAGGTATGGAACAGTCTCCAAGTGCCCATTTAAAGGTGCAGACCTAATTCCACAATGTTGAGACTCTAGTGCAGGGGTGGGCAAACTTTTTGACTTGCGGGCCACAATGGGTTTGAAATTTTGACAGATGGGCCGGACCAGGAGCATTTGGACCTCATAGCACAGTAAAAACACACAGATAAATGTACAACCCAATTTACTTATAGTGTGCACTAAGGACTGCGTTTTTCAAACGTGCAAAATCCACTTATTTAAAACAGCTTTTCCAATAGCTTCATTTTTATTGTTTTAGCTCAACTTTTGTTGTGTTTTTATGCTTTGTAAAGTGACCTTGGGTGTTCTGAAAGGTGCTGTTTTTAAATGAAATGTATTATTATTATTATTATGATTATTATAAAATAGCCCTAATCCAGGTAGTACGTTTGCCTCAATGAATATGCAAGATGTGGCATTTACACACTATTTAGCAAAGTGGGAAGAGAAATGTAAATAGATTATAATAGCACATACACTGTGATCTGTCAAACCTGGTGACTGCATCTATTATTAATAGATTTCAATTCAAGGCGTAAAGTTAAAGAATTTTTTTCCATTGGCCCACCCATTTTTAACCCGGGCCCACAGTACGTGTGACACATGCGGCTGCATGATAGCCGCTGCTGCCTGTCACGCGCTGAGGACAAAGCGCGTACATCCAATCCGTCTCTGACCACTTTTCCATCTCCGTGGGGGACGCATAGCACACGGTGTTTGTGCAGCAGCTCAAAAAGAAGCCAAAAGCCAACGAGGTAACGCTCATAGAAGTGCTCGACGCACACCCCGGGGATGTATTCACCAATATCAACAGTCTCCTGCATGCGCGCTCCTCACCTCACCCATGACAACATGTAGAAAGACTATCTTCAGCTGTCAAAAGGATCAAAACACGCAACAGTGCCACAATGTTGACTGATAGACTGAACTCTTTGTCCCTGCTTTCTTTCAAAAAAGAATTGACCGATTCTCTGGACTATCAGGACATTATTACTGTGTTCAACACAAAACCGTGCCGTCTCCTGCTGTAAATGTCCAAATCCAAATCCAATAAGATAAGATAAGATCCACTGATTGTCACACCAATCTAAGTGGGGCGAAATTTGTTCTCCGCATTTGACCCATCCCCTGAGGGAACGGTGAGCAGCAACAGTGCCGCGCTCGGGAATTATGTGGTGATCTAACCTCCCAATTCCAACCCTTAATGCTGAGTGTCAAGCAGAGTGACAATCGGTCCCATTTTTATAGTCTTTGGTATGACCTGATAGATATTATAACATCTTTAATTCTTCATTTCATATATTAACCATTGTTATACATTATTAATATTTTAATTCTTTATATTAACCTTGTCGAGATGTTTTGTGTCCTGTGCAGAGCAGATGGTGTTGAGTTCGGTAATCTGACCTTAAACTGGGACATACTATTTAGTCTAAAAAAGTTCCTTCTCAGCGCTTTGTGCATTGGTCCTTGAGAACAGAATCTGTTTCGAGCACGCACTCCTGACTCTGTTTTCGCTACTGCTCATGGAAAAGTACCCAGAGATATGTTTTGTCTACAAATGAAAGAGAGGAGGTCTTTTAACTATAAGAAGCCATTGTACACGCGGAAGAGCTACATTCGACGCTCTGAATACCACCTGTTTAAGTGATGAATTAGAGGCTGTTAAATGTCCAGAGATCTCTGTTAGATTAAAAAATCATTTTTGCAAAGGTGTTTTTTCTTACATTAAATCTGTCTTCAAATTTTGGAACACGCAAAGAGGACATATACTTTTAATCCTCTTTCAGACCCGGCTGGGAATTGAACCCATGACCTCCCAGTCTCAGGGCGGACACTCTAACCACTCGGCCGAACAAAAAAATAATAATAATAATAATAAAAAATAAAAAATAAAAATAATAATAATAATAATAATAAAAAAATACAAAAAAATAATAATAAATAAATAAATAAATAAAAAAAATAATAATAATAAATAAAAATTGATTTTTTTTTCTATCCTTATTGGATAAATTCAGCGGGCCGGATTGAAACGCATAACGGGCCGTATTTGGCCCGCGGGCCGGGGTTTGCCCATGTCTGCTCTAGTGTGTGACTAGAGCTCCACACAAAGAAATAACTGGCCAACTGAGATTGGCTGTGTCAGCTCCTACAGCGGTTTCAGACCTCCTTCATGCAGATATGCAAACCTGCAATCATCTGCAAAATTATCAGTACCAGGTTTAACCCACCTGCACACACGGGCATCCCATAGGCCAAGCAGTATTTACACCGGTCACAAAAATAGGGTCAAGCAGTATTTACACCGGTCACAAAAATAGGGTCAAGCAGTATTTACACCGGTCACAAAAATAGAGCCCCTCCGTGAGTCATCACCTTATCGTGGTGGAGGGATTTGCGTGTCCCAATCAGCCTAGGAGCTATGTTGTCTGGGGCTTCATGCCCCTGGTAGGGTCACCCATGACAAACAGGTCCTAGGTGAGGGAACAGACAAAGCATGGCTCAAAAGACCCCAATGATGAACACAAACTTTGGATCTTTGTTTCCCTTTCCCGGACGCGGGTCACCGGGGCCCCCCTCTGGAGCTAGGCCTGGAGGTGAGCGTCTAGTGGCCGGGCCTAGACCCATGGGGCCCGGGTGGGCACAGCCGGAAAAGGCAACATGGGTCCCCCTTCCCATGGGCTCACCACCGGTGGAAGAGAGGGTAGCCTCCCTCCGCCTTCGGGTGGGGGGACGGGTCCTGACTGTTGTTTGTGCTTATGCACCGAGCAGCAGCTCAGAGCACCCACCCTTTCTGGAGTCCTTGGAGGGTGTGCTGGAGAGCACTCCCCCTGGGCACTTCCTCGTTCTGCTGGGGGACTTCAACGCTCACGTGGGTAATGACAGTGAGACCTGGAGGTGCGTGATTGGGAGGAACGGCCCCCCCGATCAAAACCCGAGAGGTGTTTTGTTATTGGACTTCTGTGCTCGACACGGACTGACCATAACGAACACTATGTTCAAATACAAGGGTGTCCATATGTGCACTTGGCACCAGGACACCCTAGGCCGCAGTTCGATGATCGACTTTGTAGTCGTGTCATCGGATTTGCGGCCGTATGTGTTGGACACTCGGGTTAAGAGAGGGGCGGAGCTGTCAACTGATCACCACCTGGTGGTGTGTTGGCTCTGATGGCGGGGTAAGATGCTGGTCTGACCAGGCAGACCCAAACGTATTGTGAGGATCTGCTGGGAACGTCTGGCAGAATCCCCTGTCAGAAAGAGTTTCAACACCCACCTCCGGCAGAACTTCTCCCTTGTCCCGAGGGAGGCGGGGTACATTGAGTCTGAGTGGACCATGCTTCCATTGTTGAGGTGGCCGATCGGAGCTGTGGCCATAAGGTGGTTGGCGCCTGTTGTGGCGGCAATCCTCGAACCCGCTGGTGGACACCAGTGGTAAGGGATGCCGTCAAGCTGAAGAAGGAGTCCTATTGGGCCTTTTTGGCCTGTGGGACTCCGGAGGTACCGGCTGGCCAAGCGGAATGTGGCTTCGGCGGTCGCTGAGGCAAAAACTCGGACATGAGAGGAGTTCGGTGAGGCCATGGAAAACGACTTCCGGATGGCTTCGAGTCATCCGGGAGGTACTCAGTGTCGAGCCGCTACTCCTCCGCGTTGAGAGGAACCAGTTGAGGTGGCTCGGGCATCTGGTTCGGATGTCTCCTTGACTGGGGAGGTGTTCCGGGACGGCATGTCCCACCGGCGGGAGGCCCCGGGGACGAACCAGGAGACGCTGGAGAGACAACGTCTCGGCTGGCCTGGGAACACCTTGGGATCCCGTCGGAGGAGCTGGCTGAAGTGGCTGGGGAGAGGGAAGTCTGGGCTTCCCTGCTAAAGCTGCTGCCCCCGCGACCCGACCCCGGATAAGCGGTAGAAGATAGATGGATGGACAAAAATAGAGCCCAAAATGTCATAGAAAAAATATTATTCCAAAATATAAACTATTACTTTAAAATGACCTGTAAAGTAAAAACATATGCAGTATAAATGTAAATTATTTGTACACTGTTAACAAAGTGATATTTGCTTGAAAAAAACTAGCATTTTTTTTTCAAGTTATTTTACAAGTAAAGTTTTGAATACATTTTACCAGTTTATTTAAAAAAAAGTTGCTCAAGCTTTGAGGAACAAACTCATGACCTTCAGCTTGGGAAATAGCCACTCTACCACCTGAGCCATGCCATTATGCTACATTGCTGCTGTGTCCAAAATGAGACCAAAAACGGGCTCTTGGCGGGACGGTAATTCCACTAACAACAACAATATACTAACACAAAGCAGGAGCAGCGTGGACCATATGGTAGAGTGAACCCTTGAGTGGCTTTTATTTTATTTATTTATTTATTTTTAAGAGATATACTGTTAAACTGTATGCAAAACACTCCTTGTAAAATTTACTGAGAATTTTTGAGTGAAAAAAACGTTCCTATCTTTTTTTCAAGTCAATATTTGTCGTTTTTTAAACAGTGTATTTAATTGAAGTGATCTTTTCCCAAATGTTGTGAATCAATTTGTATTATCTGAGTAAAATGTACAGTATTTATGTAGACCTGCTGTTAAAACTATTCAGCAAATCAGTATTCAAAAAAGGTAGCTATACAATGGAGTTGAAATGAATAGCACAGCAACTCTTCACTTGAAATAGTATATTTTCCTTATTTTCTATAGACAATTATTTTCCCAAGAAAGTCCCAAGAAAATGAAAGTCAGCAACATGCCAAAATGGTTTGGGTTCAACCTTGGAGTTTATGGCCCGTTGAATAAAGTTAACATGTTGTTCCTATTCAAAGCAAACAGACAGCTGTGATTTATGCTCTCAGTCACTTCAGGTCTGTTCAATGATGGCAGTAAGTCATAAAGTCTCTCATCCTTCAACCACTCATCAAGTCAAAATTTACACTGCCCATTTTTTAAGTTTTGTCCAGTTCTTTGAGAAGAGGCGACATTTGCTTCAGTTATTGTTTTAACTATTCTAGGGTCAAAGCAGCTCAGACCTCTGAATGCCCTTCTTCCAAGTAAACATGTTAGAACAACAAATTAAAACAAAATATAACTTGATTTGCTTAAAATACGCCTTTCCAATTTTAATTTCCATATCAAATATACAATCCTGCTTAATGCACTTGCACGAGATCCTGAAGAAAATGCCACGCCTGACCCGACATTCATAAGAAAACTACTCATCTGTTAAAAGAAGAAGAAAAAAACGTCTTTTACAACATATGAAAAACTACATAGGAAATTACAAATAAAAAGGGAATATGACAGTTTGGTGTACACTATTTGTAGCAAATGTCTCATAATGGATAGTCGGGCATTAGAATAACCAGTTGAGGGTGCGAGTTGAGTGCAGGGGAGGTCACATGCTGATTTATGGCCTCTGTGATAAATCACCTCCTATTTCTGGGAGGAGGCCACCATTGGATCCTCCAGTGTGAGGAACATCTGTGGATTCAGCTGTGGCCTCCATGACCTGCAGGCCTGTTGAATCCTCTTCCTCCCACTTGTCATTCATCTCCTACCTATCCTTCATTGCCATCTCTCTGTTGCCATTCAATCTCATCTTCCTGAAGTTGTCATTCTCTCGCATTTCCCTCTCCTTGAGATTATATTTTCTCTCCTCTTTCTCTGTTTAATTTCAACAAAACTTTTTTTTTTTTTGCTGACACTTTTTTCTGCTCTGTATCTTCTTTCAGCGCTTAATCTTATCTCACCGGTCATTCTTTTTCCTATTATTCGTGTTACCTCCACCGACTCCTCATCTCACTCTTAACCTCTCATATCTTTACCATCATTCTCGTTGACATTATAAGTTGCTTAAGTCTTTCCTGTAGTTCAATTTGGATGTCAATAGAACGGTGTAAAAATGGTGCTTTTGGCTGTTTTGTGCTGTAGATACTAGATAGTAATCACATTGTTTACGTTAAAGCAAATGTAATTACACCCTTTTGTTGAAGGGGAGTCTGTCGGCCAATTACTGCCATTCCTATTTTGTTGCACCACAAACAACATATATTTAACATATATTTGGTCTGCAGGCAGTTGCTGCAGCCACTTAGCAGGTGCGCAGATATAAATCTTGCTCACATTACTGGACATTTGTGACAAATGTGTACATTACTTCTTACCGTTTAGGCCGTTCGTCCACGCGATGGAAATATATTTCGGAGCTTGAATCCGATCACTTTTGAAACCGGGCTCCAGAGTGGAAAGATTTCAAAACGCGCCCCGTAAGCGTCCGTCTGGACACCATTAGCAGGATACTCCTCCAGTAATGACGTAATGGTCGCAGTTTGATGACGACGCATTGTCGCAGATTAATGACGCATGCGCCAATTCTCGCGTGACTGCGCATGAACCGTCAAAATAATAAATATTTAGTTTCTTTATTCCTATGTTCAACAAGCGACTTTGTACTTTGTACTTGATTCACCCTCCATTGTCACTTCTCCTGTGTTCGTCTTTTTCATGTTGTTTTGATACATGCATAGCCATGTTTGTTCTGTAGATTGCAATAAAGTTAGAAAAAAAAGTGTTTGTCTTCTTCTATGCTTTCCGTTAACTCCCTGTGGCTGCGCTACAGCGCCACTCCAGACTTGGCATATACATTACAGCCGTTAAACGTCCTCAGCGTCTTCTTTTGGACACACGCAAGTCTTGAAATGCTTCTGTGTGTACAAGATTTGTTTGAGGAACGAAGCCGGCTTTGCTTCCGTCTGGCCTGGGCCTTAGAGTAGTGCACAGGCATCAGCGTGAATTTCCTCTAATGTCTTGTCTTTTGTAAAACAAAGTACCCCAACACAAATACATTTCTGGACTGGTCTGAAGAACAATAGCAAGAATTTCTCAAAATACTGAAGGAAAACTGCAATAGATGAAGTTATGGTCATAAATAAAAACCAGCGATAGAGTGAAGCCGCAATAACTGAACCAAAAAGTAGCGAGGAAACACTGTAGTCAGAGGTGAGTTACGTAGTCAAAAATTGCACTCAATTAAGAGTAGCGTTACTTCAAAATATTACTCAAGTAGAAGTAAAAAGTAGTCATTAAAAAAGTACATGTAAAAAAGCATTTGTGAAAAGAATACTGAAGTACTGAGTAACTGCTTGAATATAAAGTTTGATCTATTTTTAAAAAAAATGTCATCAGACAAAAAAATAAAATTATGTGCAAATGCTGGCATCTTCAAATCATAAAATGAAAAAAAAAACAACTTTTTAAGCTCGCACAACAATGCAAGCAGACACGTTAGCCCAAGCATGCACAATCCTTTCACAAATTGTGGTGTAACTCGCTGGGTGTTACCTCCCAGTCTAACAACCATAGGTGGAAGTTTCTTAAAGCGAACACACCAAGACGTCATCTTTCAGTTGACTCTTTTGGGTTCTCATCATGCTTGCCAGTCCTGAACCAGGGTTGCATTTCAAGTATTGTGTGGTAAAACTACTCTTAGAAGTGCTTTTTTTCCTCAAAAAAGTTGCTCAAGTAAATGTAACGGACTGCGGTTGTATTTATTATTTTTTTTAATCAAATAGTCTTACTGCTCATTCTTAATGTCAAATATTACAGCTGCATAACTCATAGAGACAATAAAAGACAAGATAATTCATACAATATATCCAATTGATTTGTGTGTCATGCTTGTTATTTATCTGGTAGATTTGAGCATGTCAGGAGTGCGTGGTTGTGATGTGGAGCCAATGGCAGAAACCAACTCCTAACTCTGTGTTTGTATGTTTGTGTGTCAGCAGACCCTATCATTGGATTACAGGTCACACTAATCTAATCACCCAGCTGTGAGCTCAGCGAGAAGGCATTTATGAAATGGACTGCAGCCGAGGTGAACACGGATCTCAGTCTGTCACCATCTTACCGTTTGCTCAATGACAAGCTGTGTCTGGCCTGACTCTGATAGCCCGCAGCCACATCCCAGACTGACTGCAAAGGAAGGAGCGGTCTTCGCTTCAGTTTAGACACTTTGCCAGCACCTGTTGGAGTGCTGTCTACAGTATAAACATGTTGTTGTATCTGCCCAGTCCCTCACTCAAAAATACAAGTCGATTTGACACCTGAAAGGTGTCCAAATGTGATGGAAGACAGAAATGTCTCAGCGATAAAGCTGTTATCAGCGTGGCATAAAGGACTGGATGGTGAAAATGACTCCTTGACTCCCCTCATCAAAACCATAAGAACTGGGGTCAAAAAAAAAAGAAAAAGAAAAAAAAGATCAATACTTTTCATTTTTAACACAGAGGCAATATTGAGTGCTTGAAACAGCTAGGAGCGGGCACAGAAAGGCAGCTTGTGCCACATCAAGAAGCTTATTCTAATTATCATCTTGATCTTTACATGTTATACTAACATATTGGGGTCCTGGCATGTTGGGGTACTGATACAGAAGTTTCTAAAGTATGAATGTTTTTTGCCAGGCCTAATGTGTATACAAAGTCTGATGATTAGTTGCCAGCTTTAGGCCTTCAAAAACAGCCTCATTTTCCTTTGCAAACAGTGCATTGCAACGGCAACAGCGTGCAACAACAAAACTTTTTAAAAACTTCACCTTAAACATCTGTAAATTAAAATCTATGGGAGGAGAATCTCCTTTTTTTTTTTTTTTTAATACTGTATGTCCTCTATAAAATCCTATTCAAAATGGCGGACTTCCTGTTGGTTTTGGCCTCCCAATTTTCACAGACCTAGGTGAAATGTACAACCATGCATCGTTAAAAATTTGTAGCGGGCACAACTGAGCCCTTTATATTAAACTGCACAAAAACCCTCTAAAATAATAAAGTGTTTGCGAGGTCTAATGTGTGCATAGAGTTTCATTAGTTTTATCCCAGGTTTAGACCCTCAAAAACAGCATAATCTTTCTTTGCAAATGGCATATCGCCGTGGCAACAGCGTGCAAAATAATAATAATAATAATAATAATAATAATAATAATAATAATAATAATAATAATAATAATAAAGCTTACAATAGCTTTTCATCTTAAAAACATCTAATTGAAACACCAAAAGTTTGAAGATGATCGGAAAAAAACTTCTATAAATGGCCAAAAATGGCGTAAAAATTCCAATATAAAGTCAAAATGGCGGACTTCCTGTTAGGGTTAGCATATGGCGCCAAATTACTTTTTTCGTTGTCATGGTCTGTGTTTTGTTTGGTATGGGTTGTATTTTAGTTGTCATGTTTACCTTGTGTCTCCGTTTGTCAGTGTCTCATCAAGTTTTATCTTGCTCACCTGTGCTTGTCATCCTGGCCCCTCGTGTCATCCAATCAGCTCCCTTAGCCACGTGTGTCAAATCCTGTTCACACGGAAGCAAAGCCGGCTTCGTTCCTCAAAAGAATCTTATACACACAGAAATGTTTCAAGACATGCGTGTGTCCAAAAGAAGACGCTGAGGACGTTTAACGGCTGTAATGTATATGCCAAGTCTGGAGTGGCACTGTAGCGCAGCCACAATCAGCAAAGAAGACAAACTACTGATTTCAATAGCCAATTGGCCAAGACTTTTGAAGCCGCGAGGCCGCCATATTACTCCTCCCAAAAAAACGTTTCTTGGCATATGATGCTATACATTTACAGTATCGATATATATATATATATATATATATATATACTAGCCTACGAGCTATACATGTCTAATCTGTACGTATACGTATCGTTTATAGTCTGCTCGCGAGATGGGAGGAGCAAGATGGCCCTGTTGCTTCAGCGGCTTGTACGGGCGTGTATCGCCTATCCAGTAGTATAAACAGATCAGTAAGACGAACACAAGAGAAGTGACTATGGTGGGTCATTCCACTACAACAACATCACGCAAAATATTTTGCTGTAAAGGCTAAGGACGTTGCGCAAAATGACTACGACACGGCTATCTGCCGTTGTTGAAAGACTGGCGGTTCGCGAGCAGAATTGGGGCGTACGTCATCAAACTAGAGGAGTATCCCACATATGGTGTCCACATTGGAACGTGCGTTTTGAAATCTTTCCACTCTGGTGGACGGTTCCAAAAGTGATTGATTTCAAGCTCCGAAACGGCGCCACCGTGTGGACGAACTGCCCAAATTGTAAGAAACTTGTGCGCAGATACATTTAAACGGGATTTCGTGTGGACGGGGCCTTAGTTTCCTGTTTCTGTTCAGACCTTTTTGGTTAATTGTCCAGTCTTGTCTATGTCACGTCAAGACAGTCCTCCAATTAATACGACCACATAGGTCGTTTTGAAATGTGCCAAATTACGACCAAGTGTTACGCATTGTAGTTAGAGACCCCTATCGGCCATGTAAATAGCGAAAAAATAGTAAACTGAACTATATGGGTTACCGGGACTCGAAGACGAGCATCTGTCTGACTGAGCTAACAGGCGAATAATTGTGTTATGTTGATTACATTTTGTAACGTCAACCGTACTACAACCTCAGCCTCTTCATAACCTCAACCATTAGTGTCCAATGTGAAGACGTAACATGTACAACCTCACTGAAAGCCTAATACTAACCCCCAACCATTGGTATCCCATCTGAGAAGTGACGACAAATTCTCAAAAGTGACAATGAATTGACATCAAGAAGGAGCATGCGTAGGACATACCAACGTCTTGTTTGACGTGGGGGACCTGTCGTGCAATACGCTCTTGTTGGTCGTATTTTCGTGCATGGTGAAACGACCAGTATGGTCATATTTGTTGGAGGACATGTTGGTCACATCATTGCCACATCTCGCTCCTTCTGTTTTCATTTGTCACTTAGCATCTTGTTTTAGACTTTCTTTTTGTTGAATACTCAAGCGTCTTGTTTGCCTTTTTGTTTAGTTTTTAATTAAATTGCCTTTTTGAGTTCACGCATGCCTTGCCTCCCTGCATTTGGGTCCACCACAACATGAAACCTCACATTTGTAGGTCTGGGGCAGTTACACATGCCCCCAAATTTTCACGGATCTGGTGAAAGGTACATGCAGGAATGATGTAATCCATTTGCAGGCACTGCTCTTCAAACACACAAAATAAACAAAACAAAAGAAGAACAAACACAGACAATGATATCTAGCAGTTTATTGATCATAGTGAAATGCAGCAACCACATTCACATATATTCAATCATAAAACCACTTTTGTATTTCTAAAGTGTCTCTTGACATGACCCATAGAATAAGAGGCCAATCTGGAGTTGACCCACTGTTTGGCTGCAATGCACATGCTGGCATGGCTGGTGTGCTAAGCAGAACATTTAACAGCTTGAGAGCCGTCCATCCCCTGTGGGTCAATACAAAGCCAACACGTAGCTAAAAAGGAGGGAATACTAGACTGGCATGTTCCAAATGCGCAGACACACAACCATTTTTATGTCGATCCCACAACGAAGGATTTAAATAATTACTTTGCATAAAAAAAATTGGAAAAAAAGTTCAACATCATCTCAACATCATTTACCTTGTTAGTAAACAATACCAATGGATTTTATACAAGCTATAATTGTATTACTTGTCCTCCATTAGGGTTGCTAGAAGATAAACTAGAAATTAATTAATCAGCTCTTAGTTATTTTATTTCAAATCTGGGCTCTGGCCTACCTCTGTGAGGTTTCCATTCCTGCGTGGATTTTCTCCAGCTTCCGTCCACATTCCAAAAACATACAACAAACTGAAACCTGGATCAGCTGCGCCACTATTTCGACATGGTCCATGCAGGTATAACTTTAGACCGGCTTTCTGCTACCAAACTGTCAATTTTTTCCAGGTGTATCTTCAAGGACACATCTTCGCTATGCCAAAATGTCCAGCATGGCACAAAACGATCTGCCAAATTGGCAAACAAGCCTTTACGCCTGCACGACAATCAGGGGATGCCAGCATTTTCGCATGCACCGCCGATTTCTTCTTTGAGTGACAACAATGAATATAACAATTAAAACAATAAAATAAATTAAAAATTTTCAGATGTACAATGCCGATTGATCACTTCTCACATTTACTGCAACTCTTATCACAGGTTGTCACAGGAAAATTATCATATGGCTTAATTACATTAATTTCTTTCTAATTCCATTCAACAATCAACAACATCAATAATACTTCATGAAGTGGACAACAAATCTATCCTTCCCAAGTAGTAATATAAAGACAATTATCATTGAGATTTGATCTTTGTACAGTATTAATGCTTATTGTCATAAACCTTGTGCACCATTAATTTATAACAAAACATACAGTTTTGTGCTTCCATCCATTTTCTTAACCGCTTGTCCTCACAAGGGTCGCGGGGTTGCTGGAGCCTATCTCAGCTGGCTTCTGCCAGTAGGCGGGGTACACCCTGAACTGGTTGCAGGGCACACAGAGAAGAACAACCATCCACACTCACAATCACACCTATGGACAATTTGGAGTGTTCAATGAACCTGCCATGCATGTCTTTGGAAATGTGGGAGGAAACCGGAGTACCTGGAGAAAACCCACGCAAGCACGGGGAGAACATGCAAACTCCACCCAAGAAGGCCGAAGCCTGGATTCGATCTCACGTCCTCTGCACTGGGAGGCGGACGTGCGAACCAGTCATTCAACGTGCCGCCCAGTTTTGTACTTGTCTGTGATTTTTAATCAGATAGAAAAATCGCTCCACTTCATCGCTCCAGTACATCACATTTCGAAGTAACTCAAAAAACAAGTTGATTCAGCGTAACTTAAAATCTTAAATGAGATTACAACAGAATTCTGATTTTTTTTTGTTTCCAATAGCTTGGTGCACTTTTGTTAATCAAAGAAGCAAACAAAGCAGGCATCGACCGTTTTTTAACTTTATCTTAGCACTAAAGATGTATATTTATGATGATATGATGCATACTAAAACCTTTAGAAATTTGAGTTTCTTTGACTCATTTCAGGAAAGAATGAATCCCTGAGTCTTGGCTGTGCAACACTGCTGGGCTGGCACAGACAACTGTGATCCATCATTACTAACCACAGCTAATGCTCGTCAGTTAAATCTCACACTTCACTGCAGGCTGTCTGCTAATTAGGAGAAGCACAGTTATGCTGTTGTGGTGGTTTACTAAAGCAATGATTCACAATGAGGGTGTGCTATGAGAAATCATCAAGGATGCCGCGGGAAAATAAAATCCAGTTTTATATCATTTGTCTGGAATTAATATGTTTTAAATAAAAAATTATCTTTGTTCATTCATTAAATTAAACGCTCTTCTATTGGATGTCAGATGGTACAGTAAACTTATTTGAGTCTAGTAGGAAAATTCCACAAGCTTAACTGGAAACAGGTGTCGTGATTGGCAATAGAAAGTAAAAAGCGCATTCCTGAAAAGCTCAGTTTTTCACAAGCAAGGGTGTGCATATGCAAATAGTCTAAGATTATGAACAGAGTTTATTAACTCATTCACTGCCATTGACGCCTATAAACGTAAACAATTCATGTGAACTATTTCTATTAGTTTAACATTTTTTTCCCACTTTTGCTAATGAGAGTATGAAAACCTAGACATTTTGTTTTTAATAATCTTTTATTTATTAATTTTTTTAAAGAAAAGACTATTAAAAATTAGGGACATCAGGCGATTACATTTTTAAATTGTAATTAATCGCATGACTTCAATAGTTAACTCACTATTAATCACAAATTTTATATCTGTTCTTAATGTCCAATAAAAAAAATTCTAGGTTTTCATACTCTTGTTAACAAAAGTGGTAAAAAAAAAAGTTCAACTAATAGAAAAAGTTCCAATTATTTTTTTTACGTCTATAGCCGTCAATGGCAGTGAATGAGTTAACGTATAAAGTGGAAGAGTGTGGGGGGTTGTAGTTAACAATCAGCTGACTTGGTGGCTTTTTCCAAACTTTGCCAATTCTGCATATCCCTGTGTTATAGTGTTACGGTATTCATTATTGGAGCTTCAGCACTCTGCATTTTTGCATACGTGTTGATGATTACTACTCTATGCCACTACACACTTCAAACAGCTCAAGGATTCTCTGCATCATTTGCAAAATTGTCGCTGTATCATAATGACTACACTACTGGTCACTTTAAATTGTGTGACAACACTGCATCATCTTCATAATTGTCTTTGTATCATATTAATTACTGCACTGCTGGCCACTTCATTTTGCCCTCGACTCTCCGCATCATTTGCATAGCTGTCATTGTCCGGGACTGCTGCACTAATGGTATCCTTACATCGCTTAATGACTCTAGTCTGTACCTATGTGCCACAACATAAATGCTAGTTGGTACTGAATCTAAACTACATGTTTAGAAGGAATGACTAATTTCCATCAGGGCTCTACAAAGATATTTTGTTTTGTTATTAATATGTGTGTTTTAGTATGATGTTACATTTTAGAGGACTCTTACACAAAGTGGTTATTACACTAGCAATTCATTTTCAAAACCAACATTTAAAACCAACCAATTTTATAGAAAAGCATCAGTTCTATTTTCACTCAGACCTTCCCAGAGGTGGATCAGGTATCTGTTGCAAACACAGCACGACTGACCTGACACTGCCCCGTCCCCCAAAGCTTAGAGCATGTCAGGTCGAGATCTTGACCCGCCAGAGACATATGAGCTGATGAGTTATCCGTCTTTAGGTTTCAATCTATAGTATATTACCTTGCTCGAAGTGACCAAAAGTCCAGCTTGAAATTCCTCGGATGAAAGTTCAATAGTTAGACTGGTGACTTTATAAATGTTCAGAATTTTGTTTACTTTATAGGGGATATCGTGTGTCAGACCATAAGAAATACTTTGAAACATCCACATACTTTTAACTCAATAAAGCCAAACGTATGATATTAAATACAAGACATTTTGAGCCCTCTACTTGGGCTGATCACAAGATGCATTTACAGACACTTCCTGGATGATGTCAGGGTCACTTCAATCAAACAGTGACGGGTTCGGGGAAGTGCTGGTCAACAATTAGGTGACGGCCTCAAACCCAAGGGCAGATTCATTGATTGAATGATCGGTGGGTGTTAGCAAGCAAAACAAATTGAGGTCAACTGCTTCAGATACCTGTGGGACTTGAAACAAGAATTTGTCAGAAATAATTTAAACTGTTCTTCATCCTGATTTGTGGATTCTTATGCAATAGGGGAGAGTGGGGTAAGTATTGCCAATTTTTACAGGAATGCCAATAAACTGTTTGAGAAATGTAACTTAGTTGGGTAAATTGTGCCATATAACTGAAGTAAAAGAATCATTTCAATCTCAGAAACGATAATGCTCTATAAAAGGAAGACAAATTGAATACAAAACATTGATTTGCAGGTTTCAGAGGTCTTTTCTTCTTTCATTCTTTTGCTTTTCCTGTTCAGCTTTTTTATCTTGTCTTTCTTTGTGAGCCTTCTCCAGCTGCATCTTCTCAGGTGTGTCAGTCACCATTCTTGTATCATTCTTTTTTTTTTTTTTTTAACAATTCTGTTCTTTGTTTCTGTGGATTTCGGCAAGGGAAAAATAACTTCTGAAGACACATAACCCAAGTGAGCACAACAACCAGATTTGATACTTTTTGAGTGTTCGGGAGGACAAGCCTGAGCCTATTTTTTTTTTTGTATCCCTGTATTTTTTTTATGGACATCCTGCAGATGTTGATCTCCTTTCCAACCTGACATATGGTCTTCCCCTCTTTCCAACTCCTCAAGAGGAGTTGAAACCCTGTCTGTCTTCCTTTTGTATCTGATAACATGATTCATTTTTGGTTAAAAATCAAGAATGGAGCGTACTTTTAGTGATCAAATGTATGAATACAAATAGTTGATAGAGGCCTTTTGGGTCGCATGTTTTATACATTTTGATCATTTAGGAACTGACTTTACTCTTTTGTAGTCACAGATACCGATACCAAGCAGTAATACCAATAGTACTTTTGATGAATAAACAATGTCAGATCATTTTAAAGAAACACCTATACATCATAATATAGCATTTTTCCTGAAAATTGCATGAAATCAACGTCAATTTTTTCTTCTTCTAATTTCTTGTTCCTGATTGTGAAATGGCCACAAGAGGGCAGCTAATCTGTGGTGTGTGATACTGGAATATTGTATGTGGCCGAACATCTTAAAAAAAAACATACATGGTGTCATTTTTTATTCAGGATACCGTGAATGGGTGTATTGGTGTCACCGTGAGTGAAAAGGTGACATTTCTGGATTGGCAAAATTCAATGAATTCTTCCTTGGCCACGTGCCAGACTACAAAATTGCTATTAATTTCATGCAATTTTAAAGAAAAAACTTATGTTGGGATATATGGGTCTTTCGTTTTCACTTAAATAATATGAATAATTTTTAATTTTTTTCATCATTAATTTTATCAGTATTAGTGGTATAAGAAGTATTATCAAACAACCTTAATTATACAGTAGGTTACAAGAATATGTATTTAAAATTAGTTTGTGGCCACTTTATATTGTTAAAAAATGTATTTTGGTAAAAAAAAAAAATGCAACCAAATCATTTAGGGTGGCTTAAGAACATTTTAAGGGGACTTCAACCCCCCTAAAATAGGCCTAACAACGCCATTGCTGCAACCTATCAAATCCTCCCAACAATACATCTTACGTTTATGCTTCAGTTTCAATCATTGCTTCCCTGTCCAAATTCTCGTACAAATGAGTAAGTCTCATTTTCTTACTGCTGTGATGGGAGAGGTAAGAACCCACCTATTCAAAATGAATTGGGTGTTTTGATCTTTGTTGAGTTTGAAATGTGTAATTGTTCTGCTTTTACTGGCATAGATTTTTTTCATCTGTAATTTGTCTGAAGGCCTAATCAGGCAATAATTTTCCAACATGCAGTGAGACGCTTTGACACAGCAGAATTGGAAGTGGGCCACGCTGGTTTACCAAGATGACGTGGCAACAGGATCAGAAGAGCCAAAAGTTGCTCCAATTGGACACAGACATATTCTACATGCCAATGATAAAAATGTATAACTCTGGTGCCCGCCACCCCCACCACCACCCTCCTCCACAACAACTACATAGCTAACATTCCACTGTCAGCAGCCCTTAAGTGGTAATGGCTCCAAACATGGCAAGCTCCGTGGGTCATGGACCTTACTCGGCTACAAACAGGCCCACATTGCTATGAAAACATGGATGAAGCTAAGAAAGGGTCACATGAGGTGTGTGCGCATGTGAATTTCTATGTGTATGCACGCCTGTCCTTGTGAGTTTACACACACTCTATAGCTTTTGTGTGTTTGTGTTTGCAGGAGGTCATATATACAAAAAGAGTTCAACCAGGTGCCACACACAAACCCACAAGTGCAGATTGGACAAGAATATCTCAGACCTCCCACGTCTTTCTGGTCATCCTGACCCCAACTCACTATTCCTCATTCATCTGTATCTTTCTATCACTTTGACTTTTTTTTGTCTATCATTTATATTGCTGTCTTCTGAACCGAGCGTCATTTGAGACCAGCTGGGAAGTTTTCAACATGAGATGGAGGGAGAAATTAATCCCATGTGAGCGAGATACACATTGACTTTTCCATGAGGAATTGGCAATAGCGTCGCAAGCAGTTGGAAAATGGGAAACCCAATACAGAGGAGAAAATATAAGAAAGTCAGAAGGATTGGAAGTAAAAGGGACAGAAAAGGAAATGCATGACTCATCAGACTGTAGCAGACATGCAGTTCATTAGAACACTTTGATTTGTTTCTCCCTGGAAACCTTTTAAAACATTCCAGTCAACAAAAAGTCAACTGATCTTCAGTTCAGGCTGGTTACCAACACAGATGTCTCTATGGAAGGCATAAAGGCAGCAATATTTTATTATTACTTGTCACTGCATTGCTGCATCCTCCCAGGGTCACACCCCCCCTTCATATACTGACTCAAATGTTTGTGCCTGTAAGCCTCAATGTGTCATGAGAGAATGTGAGTGGTTGAGGGATGGTGAACCCAAATAAAGGGAAACAGGAATCTAATGGGACATGACTGGATGGGTCGCCATGACTGGAAAGGACATGAGTAGACTGGTCACCATGACTGGAAAGGATGTGAGTAGACTGGTCGCCATGACTGGAACGAGCGTGACGTGACAGGACCTGATTGACAGGAGTGGCTATGACTTGGCTGGGGGCTATGGCTTCTTGGCTGTGACGAGGACGACTTGGCTGCGACAAAGACGACTTGACTGTGACGAAGATGACTTGGCTGCGACGAAGATGACTTGGCTGCAACAAAGACGACTTGGCTGCGACAAAGACGACTTGGCTGCGACAAAGACTTAGCACATGAACTTCCACACATAACAAAGACAATGCACCCACACCAACTGGACAAAAAGAACAGACTAAATACACCAACACTAATGAAACACACCTGGGGAAGGGAAGAGACACACACAGGTGGACGTGGTTATACATAATGAGACAAGGGAAGAAACCAGGAACACGAAACAAATAACACCAACCACAGACACAAAAAAAAAAATCAAGAACACCCATAACAAACAAAAACCCAACCTCCACAGAACCGAAACATGACTCAATAAGACCAGCGTAGATTTTATTTGTGTTTGTTCTTGTTAAAAGAAAACTTAAAATATATGATACTTCAACTTTTTTTTGTAACTGTTTTGCCTTTTCAGTTTTCTGGTGGTATGTTTTGTAGATGAACATTATATTATTCGTATAGTCGCTATGTTTATTTTCTATAGTTCATTATGGCTGTTGTAACTCATTGTGTTCGATTGCATTTATTCTACAATTTCAGTAGTAAAAGTGCTTGTTATAACCTTTTTAGGTTCCCCAGCTTGTCCTCATAGAAGAACCCTTTTTTGGTTCCTGTTAGAACCGTTTATGAAGGTTCCACCTGGAACCCTTCCAAAGGGTTCTACTGAGAATATAATGGGTTCCACCCAGAAGCCTGTATGAGAGGTTCAACAAAGAACCCTTTAAGGGAGTTCCACTGAGAACCCTGTGATGTTTCAAGGGTTTCTTCCAGAACCTTCACAGCAAGTTCCACTTTTGTATTTCAAGGGTTTCATCTAGAACCTTCACAGAAAATTCCATTGAGAACCCTTTTATATATTAACTCTTTCACTGCCAGACGTTTTCAGAAATGGGATGTCGCCAGTGCCAGCCGATTTAAGCATTTTGACTGATCTTTCAAGGTCCACAGAAAATGTTGTGTTTGGACTATGGAAACACACATACTACCAAATGAAAGATTGAACTATCATCTTTCATCAGAAAAAAAAGTTTGTTTCTACCTTATTCTGTTCTTCAGTAATCAACAATAGAAAATGGTTAGTTTCACCGAAATGCTCTGTTTTGAAACAAAAAGCGGAGAAAAAGAGCTTTTTGTGAAACAATGTTATTTCATGCACCCTAGTGAATTCTACACTTCTTTTTGTCCATGAATGATGCCACAAACACCTAAATAGTGCTTTACTTCTGTAATACACCACCACCAACAATGAAAAAGTGTTTTTAGATTGCAAAATAAGTTTATTTCCATTCAACAGTGTAACAATTTGACAAAACAATTTCGCAAACTAGCCCGTGAACCTTTATGACGTCGTCATAGCCGCCGCATCAGCGCTTCCAACTTCGCCGTCAACCTCGGAGTCACCATCATCATCATCGATGATGATCATCGTCGTCATCAATGTGCTCTTTAGCGTTTGTCGATGCCTTTCGTCTTTGAAAAAATTCCCAAGTGTGAGCTGCTTGCAAACGGTCGCCATTGTTCGCTTCTTCAGCCATCTAGCTCCGACTCACGTCTTCTACTGCCGCATCAATGCTTCCAACCTCGGAGTCACCATCATCATCATCGATGATGATCATCGTCGTCATCAATGTGCTCTTTAGCGTTGGTCGATGCTTTTCGTCTTTGAAAAAAACTGCTCGAGCGTGAGCTGCTTGCAACCGGTCGCCATGTTCTCTTCCCTTCCCCAGCCATTGTCCCCTCTAGCTCCGCCTCACGTCTTCTACTGACGCCTACCCAATCTTGTCAAAAGAGAGTCATTGCTGCCATCTAGGGGCCAAAAATAGTCATTAGGCTAACTAGATCTGCTTGAAACTATCACCACAGCTGGCCAAGGCTTTCCTCCACCCGTTTCAAAAAAAAAAATTTAAAAATTGGATGACGTCTTTTAACGTCATTGGCGGTCCTCCGTAAGTTTTTACTTGATGTCTTTTAACGTCCATGGCAGTGAAAGAGTTAAGGGTTTCAGAGAGAACCTTCATAGAAAGTTCCACTGAGAACCCTTTTATATTACAAGGATTTCATCTAGAACCTTCACCGCGAGTTCCACAAAGAACCCTTTTATATTGCAAGGCTTTCATCTAGAACTAACACAGCAAGTTATTCTGAGAACCCTTCTATGTTTCAAGGGTTTTATCAAGAATCTGCACAAGGAGTTTTTTTTTAAAAGGGTTTTTATGAAAAACATACTGTATGGGGTAGATGCCACGGACTTCTGGATTTTAAACATCAGCACCGTTTCCGGCCACTGCTGGCCGCGTTCCAACACTTGCACCCCCACCCCTGCGCCCCCGCTCATCGGCAGGAGGGCGTCTCGGCTATCTGAAATGCTTCGGACACTGAGACAGACACTCCAAACTTGCAGCCTCGAACCCGTCGACGGGAACCAAGGGGGACAAAGGCAAAGAAGTGCAAGTACTGGGACGCAACCCACACGTTACAAACTGGAAACGGAAACAAAGTTAATGGGTGAAAACCCGGAAGTCGGAAGTACCACCTCCTCTGTGGTATAAAGTCCATTCTACAAATCAAAAATGATTGTCATTCATCATTATTGTTGACACTGAGAAACATTCAAGCAATTTTTTAAATGAGGATTTTGTTTTTATTATTTAAAAATCTTCAGATAAAGATGGATAAGAACAGCAGACTGTCTAAGGAAAAAAAAACTATTATGTAGGTCCCAAATGGAGGGCAGGACAGAAGCGAACACAGGTCCAGTGGAATCAGTATCATGACAGCTAGACGCATACAAACCATGCACACCAGGCTGTCCTCAGCAGGTGAATTCGTATCATCTCCAGCAATCGCCACATACGTAGACGGGGAGGACAAAAAAAAGACAGTTAGTAGCACCAATACAAGGCATACATACTGCACCAGACGAAGTCATTTATAAAAAGTAAAATAAAGCCATGAATGGTCAATGAGAGCAGTCAGGGTATGCATTTATTTATTTATTTATTTATTTATTTATTTTATCAGCACATCGCATTGGTGACAATGGAACAGACTGAATCAGCCTGTCTTCTAACTCCTATAACAAGAGCCTCCACTGGTACAAAATAAGGTGAAAGTGAGGGAAACCCACAAGGTTTTCATAGTGATTACTTTCAAAAACGTTGAAATACTTTTCAGTAAAAATGAACTACTGGAAAAGGAGGTTCAATACTCACCCTAACTCACTTGTTGAAGCCAGTGGTACACATCTTTTTTGTCCAAAGCCTCTAACTCATGTCTACAAAAAAGAAACAAATGTTAAGATATAAAAAAAAAGTCTACCTTTCACCATAAGGGTCATAGAGTCACATTTGCTGAAATAAGATTTAACTTACCTTGATTATTTGAGGTTTCTGATCGCTTGAGGTTTCACTTCAATCCAGCTTGTAGTACAAATTCACATGTGTGAAAGTAATCACCACTGACATGTCACACCTGTTTTGGAGAGGGCGGAGCATATATTCAACAGCAAAACAAGCATTCAACTCTGACATTGCAGCCAGCTTCCAGGTCCCGTACACTAAAATCCACACGACCACCACCAAACATTCACACCATCCGTACACCAGAGTAGAATTTACCCAACATTTATGCTTACATTCTACAACCAATTACTAATAATAATTGGGTAAAATGTACTCATAATTTCTTAGTAAACTACTACTCAAAATTAATTACTATTAGTTGCAAACTTTTACTCATTCAGCAAAGGTAATAGCTATAAATAAGAAAAAAATCACTTTTAAACAAGAGTATATCAATGCTTTTTTTTTATCTAACAAATGTACAAATACAAAAATACAAATACAAAATCAAAGACAACCCGCAAGATAACGTACACAAAGCGTCTGGTGTTGGGCTGCAACCTCTGATGTCCAAATTCTGTCAGTCCTTTTTTTTTCTAAACAAATATATTTGTCAAATTTCTTTGACAATGGAATGTTCATGGCTCAAGGGTTTCCTTTCTCTCTCTGTTAATTGAAAAAACATTTTGGAGATGTGAGGTTTCCATCTAACACCCCCAATGATGTGCAACATTGTAAATGCAGATTACAGGGTTTTCCCCTTATTTCTAAACACAGACTGATGCTATCATAACTTCAATGTGCGTTGGTTCCATTAACAAAGTATTTCATTGTGTAGATACCAAATGTACAAATACAAAATCAAAGACAATTCGCAAGATAATGTACACAAAGTATATCACTCTTGCTGAGCTGCAATCTCTAATGTCCAAACGTCTTTTTTTCTTTTCTTTTTCTTTTCTTTTTCTTTTCTTTTTCTTTTCTTTTTCTTTTCTTTTTCTTTTCTTTTTCTTTTCTTTTTCTTTTCTTTTTTTTACAAATCTATTTGTCAAATTCATAAAAAAAACTATTTTGGAAATGTGAGGTTTCTATATAACACCATGATATGCAAAATTTTTAAATGCAGATTATCGGGGTTTCCCCTTATTTATAACACAGACTGATGCTATCATTACATCAAATGTGCTTTGGTTTCTTTCACAAATTATTTCATTGTGTAGTTCGATACCAAATAGAAAAATACAAATACAAAATCAAAACTCGCAAGATAATGTACACAAAGACATGGTAAGTTACAAATTTTGCTTTGCTAGTTCATTTTCAGTCTTTAATTAAGGTAACTTGAACCTTAAAATCCATGTATCTTCTTTTACCTGAGAACTTGCACACCTTGAAAGGCAATGGACAGGATTTACGGAAGATCAGGCAGTTACAGAACAGGTGGCATCAGATCGTGTTAAAATTGAGGTAGAATTTTATCCAAAAAAGGCAGACGACAATATGACCTGGGGAGAGGGGAAACAATAGTGAACGTCAACATGCATAGTAAATTGGCCAGCAAAAAACATTAAATATCATACATTACAATGATAAAGCATGCACAAGACAAAAGATTGCAATAGTAACCTTTTTCAAATAAGTTGGAATTTACACAGGAAAATTTACACATCAGATTTTTGTGCATTAAGGTTTTATATCATGCTAAATGAACTTATTTTTATTTATTCATTTATTTTTAAGAATTTTGCCATGCTAAAATGCTAATTCCTCACCAGGCACCTCCAAAATGGTATTTTCTTTCTTTCTTTCAGTCCCGATTTTATATATTTATTTTATGCTGTATTTCCCTTGTTGTGTGTGCCTTTAGTGGGAGCACATCATCATACCCGAAAGTTAGCTGCTGGGACCGCAACTATAGGAACAAAAACCCCACCGCGTCGCATGTCACAGCTACACAGCAACAATACTTGAGCTAATAACTAAAAAAGGAAATGTTAGTGAGATATGTGAAAAGAACAGTGCTTTGGCATTAACACAAGAGTTTTAACAACAGTTAGCTAGCTAGCTTGCTTGCTACTTTGGACACACCAGCAATGCATTACAGGGACAAACAAGATTGGTATAGCTCAGGTGGTACAGTGTTTGTCTCCCAACCTGAAGGTCATCAGTTCAACTTTTTTTTTATTATATATATTAACTGGTAAAATGTACTCAATACTCTCTTCTCTTCTTCCAAAAAGAGTTCTCTGTATTGAAACGGTTCTTACAGGAACCCTTACCCTCAAAAGAACCCTTGAAGACCCCCCCCCCTAAAATGGGTTCCCCAGAAGCCCATAGTTCTGGATCTAACCTCTGTCCTTCATGAAAAACCCTTTTGGAACTCTTACTTCCAAACATGCAGACAGTTGCTCATAAAGTGGCAATGTGAAACCTTGGTTCACAAACGCCCTGGTTCATGAACAAAATTTTAGAGGAAATTCTGCCTCAGGTTCAGCTTCGTTTCTTCCCACGCCATGTGAGCATCATGCAGTCCAAGTGGCACATCTCAGGTATCTTTGTTTACTCTAAATGAGTATGTAGTACCTTAGTATGTAGTACCTTAGTATGACTTCAAAGAAGTTGAAAAGTGCTATTAAGAAGCCTAATCATATTACTGTTGGAGGGGGAATCAAAGGAAGTAATAGATAGATAAATGTGAGAATTTAGGCTGGATTGGCCACCTGTAATTTCTGGTGTTTCCTGAATGGCCGGTCCACCCAAACAACACACACACACCGCCTACACACATTGACGAATAGGATTAAGCACCTATCCGTCATGCGTTTAAACATATAAAAGCATAATTAAATAAGTCATAAGTAAGTTTGAAGGAACAATCTCATTCCAGTTATTGTACGTCACGGCCATGCTTTGAGTGTGTGTGGTAATGGAGCCAGGCCATGGTCCGCCTCCTGTGCCAGAGCTCACATCAAAGCATTCACACAAGCCAAACGTACTGGACTTTACTGTAGGTGTCAAGTGGGCTGAAGCATTGTTGGAATGCCGCATTGTGAATGTGTTTCAACTGATACCATACTTTCAATAAGGTAACCATGACAATTTTTCCAAGCAATGAACAACAAAAGTAATATAATAAAAACTTATTAACAACAACGTTATTACATTGGTATATTATTGTTTTAAACTACTAATAATAATGTGGGGTATATGTTTCAAAAATTGCAATTATTGTGAAACAATTGAACATGCAGTGCAAATATAACAACTTTACATTCAGCCAAAATTTAAATATGAAACTATATAATCATGTTGTAACTTTGTTGTCACAGTGTTATTACAAACTGCAATTCATTAGTGAAAAATGACTTGTTTACTTTTCTGAAGCTTTTGCGTAATAATGAGGTTGGGAATTTTGTTTACTATGATCCAAAACCTTTACCATATTAAAAAGTACTATTTGATCAACCAAGTGTCATGTTTACTTTCAGTCTTGTTTACTCCCTGTCATGTTTTCCCCTTGTCTTGTCATTTCCTGTTTTAGTGTGAAAAGTCTGACTCCTTTCGTTTCTGGTCACTTGCCCTTCCTCGTGTGGTGTCTGTGTCAACCCTGATTGTGTCCACCTTTCCCCATTACCCTCATGTGTCATCCAATCAGTGCCCTCAGCCAGGTGTGTCTTGTCATGTCATTAGTGTTGGTGTATTTAGTCGGTTGTCTCCCCCCTGTCTGTGTCGGTTCATTTTTGCTGTTGCCACGTTCGTAAGTCTTTCGCCACGTCACGCTGACCTCTTTGCCTTATCCGGATCCATGTCATGTTGTTAGTCTCGCCTTAGTTGTTTTTTCATGTTTTGCTTCAGGTTTTGTTAGTTCCATTTGTTTTGTACTTTGAAGTTAGCCTTTTTTTGAGTAGATATTAAAACCTCTTTTGGACTGCACCTCTGCCTCCTTGCTCTGCCTTCCCGCATCTGGGTCCTAAAGCCCCACCTTACTGACACCAAGTGGTTGACCAAAACCAATACAAGGCATCATGTGACGCTGCGTTGACTTTTTTTTTTTTTACAGTGTCCTTTTTTCCCAGAATTTTGAAACAATAGTGTGAACTACATTATAATATATGTAACCATGTATATAACTTGTAATCATGCAGTGGATGAACTTATATTTTGATATAGTCACAAATAGCTCTCAGTTCAAAATTGATATACAGTGGTACCTCGGAGTTTGAACATAATTGGTTCCTGCGAAGTGTTGAAAGTCCGAATTGTTCAACCTCGGAAATATTTTTTCCCATAGGATATAATGTAAATGCAATTAATCCGTCCCCAAGCTCGAAAAAAAAAAATCCTAATATCCATTTATGTTTTTTACATTTATAGCACAGTACAGTATTTAAAAAAATACCTTACCTTTTTTTGTGGTGTGATGACTTCAGTGGAAGATAAATGCTGTGTTAAAGCTAGCTTTAATTCAGTGCTGAGTTTGTGTATCTTACATTAGACATATTGTTAGACTACTAAACTGTCCTTGTGTGCGTTGTTTAACGTCAGGCACGTTGTTAAACAGCTAAGTAGTCACAGTTGTTACAACGGCGCGATAATCTCCTTCCTAATTCCACTGTGGTTCATAACCCTGTATGTTTTTCTTTGCTGCCACTGGCACTTTTGTCTTTCTTTGGGCCCATGGTGAAGAAAATTGTCGTGGAAAAATCTAAATGCACTCGCGAGTATGGAGCACCTCCGGGAGTATTTACAATCTGACTGGAAATGAGCAGTGCATCGTCTCAACTACCGCAACGTGAGCATTTGGCATTGCTCGGCTTTGCTCGTTTACCCGTTTTCAAGGTATGTTCGGCTTAGCTTGCTTTGCTTGGGTGTTCAAACTCCAAAAATTAGTTCAAACTCCGAGGCATTTTTTACTCAGATTTCTTAGTTGAAGTCCGATTTGTACGAGTTCCGAGACGTTCAAACTTCGAGGTTCCACTGTATTAAAAGTACACATTGTGCTTTTCAACACTGAATGTGATTACATTCTGCTTACGAGTAAATAATAGCAGTTAATGAAGCCCTTAGAGGCTACTGTGGCATTACCAATGTTTGATTACAGATTGCATTAGAAAAAAACAAAGGGACAGTAAAAAGATCAATCTCTCCTACCCTCCCTCCTCAACATCATGTCATATGTACTTCATCTGGAGATCTAATTGCTCTTGTGAGTGCGACGCCCCGATCATGAGAAACATTGGCATGCACCGCTGCAGTTTGTGCTGGCAGACCCACTGACCCTAATTTATAACGACTCCATTGTCTTGGGGAACACAGACGTGTATCAGGCATAAATGAAGTAGGACAGCCACTTTAGAGAGGAGATGAGGTGATTATTGCTCATGCAACAGTCTGCCGTATCGAGCCGGGTGATCAGCCCCACGTTCGCACACAACGCACACTCCCACACAAAAGAATCACGCATGCAAGCTCATCAAGTGTCACGGCCGCACGCTTGCATGTACTCAATTTATGCATTTACGTGACACGCGCTCATTTGCAAGCACACTGGCCGACACCCAAACAAACCGATGTGGAGTATACTTTACTGTAAACAAAGCCCACAGAGATGGTCATGGCAGCTTTCGGGGTCAGCGACGCACTTTTTGGGCTCTGTGATTGAAATTATTCCAGCGTATTTGGGGTCAGCTGTTCATATGTGAGGTGATCTGAGACATGTTTGGGTTTACAGCCAGTCACAAAAATACTCACCCTTAAAAAGATGGATGTCAATTGGACTTGAAAATATTTACAAACCAGTTAGTAACCGTCACTACTGCTATAAAACAATTGAAAATAATAGTTTTTATGTTCATTGGTTCACTAGGACTGCCAGCCACAAGTGGAACTAAAACAAATCCAGCTTTGTAAAAGTTTCTTCTCGAGATACGTTGTGTTGGAATTTGAGACTTCAGTAGTAACTGATGTGAGATTAGAGGGCTTGGCTGACAACCTCTGTGTGAGTGTTAATAAAGAAAAGATGTAACATCTTTGACGGTGATTGTACACAAAATAACTCAATATGGGTGAAAAATAAACCGATCTATTTGTTTTATTTGTTGAGTACAAGATATAGAAAAAAATCTCTATTGTGTAATAACATTAAACTACAATTCTTACACAGCAGACCTCCCTTCATTTGTAGCTACAGATGCATTGAAATAAACATTTAAAATCAACCCTGAAAGGTCATGTAATATTAAATATTAAATTATAAGTATAATTAGTTTGAGTTAGTTTTATAAACGTAAGATGCAGTTTCAGTTAGTGTCAGTTTTTTTTTTTTAGAGCATTTTATTTTAAATTGATTTTGTTAAAGAGGACATCAATCCATTTTTTCCACAATAATATGTCCTATGCAGCCCTATTAGTCTAAACACGGTATTCTGATTAATATTTTGATTGTGTAATTTGAATTAAGCAACAAAATCCACCCCGTTTTATCCATCTCATGCGGCAGCCATTTTGCCACTTTCTGTCAACTGAAAATGACATCACAGTTGCTCAGGGCTCAGTTAACGACCAATCACATCTCACCTTTTGTCTGAGTTTGGTCATGTGATGTTCACAAGCTGAGCCATGATTGGTCGTTACAGCTCACCAGTTGTATGAGTTTGGTCATGGTATGTTCGCAAGCTGAGCCATGATTGGTCGTTACCTGAGCCATGAGCAAATGTGACGTCATTTTTACTAAGAGTGTCAAACAAAAGCAAAAATTACTTTTAAAGGCCAACTTTGTGTCACAGCTCTTGGACCGGATACCATTTAATCTATGTGTCTGTGTGCGGCAAATAAAGTGGCTAGTGAATGTCTGGGATCTACCAAATCCCTTTCAATATCATTTCACATTGCTGAAACTTGCCCATAAATAAGAAATCTCATTTTCATAATCTATTTTGGTTCATGCGTTCTGTCAGCTCACTACTTCTGAATGCTAAAACAATGCCACTGGAGGTCATCAAATGCTTTATTAAGGGTCACCAACATTATTTAGAATATATTTGGGGGAGAAATTGGCTGCTTTGGCAAGCAGCCATTACTGTTGAGGATTAAGCAACTGATGCGTGTTTTCCATCCATCCATTTCTATACTGCTTCTCCTGTTCCCATCTATTAGCAGTTTAGAGTCTTCAACTAATCAGCATGCTTTTGGAATATGGCAAGATGCCGGTCTACCCAGAATTAAAAAGTCGAGAACCTGCAAACTCCACACAGAGAGCTCAGATTAAATCTCGGAACTGCATGTGAGGTGGATGTACTTTTTCACTGCGCTGCGTTTAGTTGTTTTTTTCCCTTCTTTTTCAAACCTCACAAAAATGAATTTGTTGTAGTCTGTTTTACAATTTAATATATTCTACAAAGCATAATTTATTACCCCATTCAACAAAGCTTGAATTATCCATTTTAGTGAGGAGACTGAATTCACGCAAAAGGCAACTTGTGGATTCTAACACACGATGCTGTTTCCATGGTCACCACTGCGCGGCGCAGTGAGTCACCGGGCAAATGAGCTGCGCTGCAGTGACGTTCCAGTTCCACAGATATACAACCTAAGGGAATGTTGCATGCAGCAGAAAAGAAAAAGAAATCCACAAGGGAATGAGCAATAAAGAAATGAAATTGATTGTATGTGTGTGTGTTTGAAATGGTAATTTCAGGATGGAAAACAAACTGTATCGTATAAATACAGAAAATAAAACAAGTTTTTTTGGTCAGATTGTTGACTTTCATTCAGCTTTCCAACAATAGTGAACATTTTAAAATATGTCAGCACCTGTAAATGAAAGAAAACTATAAGCAAATAGAAAGGGGAGCTTTGGAAACACAAATAGAAATGTACCTCCTTGTTGTGCTAAAATGAGCTGTCAAAAGACTCTCGTTGTGCTTCCATGTTTACGATATGATCAGTTCGGGAATCTGAGATACACCCCGCAAGGAAGGATGTTGTTCTTGTAAGTGAAACCGCCGTCATTCAAAATCTAAACGTGCACGCTTTGGACTGTACGCTGCAAAAAAAAATAAAAATCATCGGGGATGCTTCAAAACATACATGTGCAACTTATGGAGAATGCATTGGTTGTACGTATGGGTTTTCGATGCTTTAATTTCGCATTGCTGTATTTTCATTGGGAAACTTTCCGTTTTAATTTGGAGACCCTAATTGAAGAGCGGTACAGTAACAACTACTAGGATGTGGACACTTTTTGCAGCGGGCTATGGTGGTACAACAGTGAGGAGGGAGAGGGAGTGTGGGGGTGGGGGTTAAGGTGGGGGGTTGGTCCAGGGGAGCATGGCTGCAAGATCCAAAGCGCACACTTGGGCTGCTTCCTTCTGGTTGCTAACACTGCTTCTCGGCCGCTTTCGACCGTGTGACACGGACAGTGGACGTTCCAGCGTGGAGCCTGCGTGTTTGTCAACCATCTCGGGGACTTGTTTCAATTTGCATCCACGCGTTTTGTCGCTTTTAGTGTTGCTCTCCTCGGCTTCTTGGTGAGTAGTAACATCGGCTCGAGCTCCACACCTGAGAAGATTCCAGCTACAATGGCAGCATAAGGACTATATTTCCAGTCTTGATCACTACGCAGCGGATGATTCATTGTGATATTTTGCTCCCTGTTTTACGCTGACAAGCGTGCCTCCTCTCAGGGAATTTCGCCGCGCAAGTTGGCCAAACTGAGTTGACTTTATGTAAACTGGACTTCTCCGCGAAATTGACTTTGTTTCACTTTTCCTGAAGAAAACACAACAAGTGTTGTTTTACCAGCGAGAGAGAGAGAGAGATTTATGAACTAACTTCAGAGGTAAACGGACTTGACTTCCAGCAGCATCCATCAGAACCTTTAAATCAAACCAGGACTGTCGTCAGTTCGGCTTCATTACAAGCATGCCGCAGGTGGAAATGATGTTCTTCCTCGTCCTCACCGTCGGAGTGTGTGTGCACGGCCAGGACCCCGCTTCCAAGGTGGTGTCCGACCGTTACGCCGTCTTCTGGAATCGCACTAACCCCAAGTAAGTGCTCGTCCGTCGGCTTCCCTTGCACGGACACACCGGCTTACAGAACTCGGTGAAAATGACTTCATTTCAAACAAAACAAACTTGCAACAACACAAAACAATGGTAAATCTTGTTATTTGAAGATGTGTTTAATTTAGATTAGCATAATGATGAAGTCAATACTTTGAAAACGCGTTACTGCTACACTCCCGCCCCCAATAGACTCACGAATCGTATTTCCCAACCACTGTTCTCCTTGAAAAGTATATGCATATTAACAGCTGACTCGCAGTAGTTCTTTCACACTGTGCGCCATTACGTACCATTTAGGCTACACATTTAATATTCTGCTTTATTGCACCACTTCTCATTTGAAAATCAAAACACAAGAGGCATGCGATTATCTATCTATCTATCTATCTATCTATCTATCTATCTATCTATCTATCTATCTATCTATCTATCTATCTATCTATCTATCTATGAGTGTGTGTAACTTCAATTTGTCCCATTTAAAAGTGCATATAAATCTATAGTAACTTAGTAAGGCTTTATTGTTATTATTTCTATTATATTTAAATTTCATTTCTGATTTTTTCTAGAACAAGAAATGGTTTTATGAGATTTACAGTCAAAACACCCAACAAGGCATCCGCTGTATTTCACTAAGACAGCCATTGCTGAGAGCTTGCTTTTTAAAAAGCCCCATACATTGACAGGATGTTTGAGATACAAATGCAAATGAGAGTAAGATCAAAGGTAGCCGGTGGGCTGCTAAAAGGCAGATATCTGTGGCTGATAACGGCTCACGGTTCCTCTCACTGGCTTTCGTCCCTTCTCTTGGTCTTCAAACTGTTCCCAAGTCTGGTTCACACCCCCCAACCCCAATACCGCCTTTACCCCCTCCACCCGGCTCAAGCTGGGGCAGACAATAAGGGGGCATACAGGGGTATTTTAGCAGAAGCCAAGACACAGCATGATATTGGGTCTTGTGAGAGATCCACACATGCTGAGGTCACACACTTGGTAGTAACTAAGCGAGCTCCAGGTTAAGCAGCGCGAAGGGGACCCGTTGTCAGGGTCAAAACTGGGGCAGTACCGCCAGCTATGGGGGGCCCAGTGACGGTTTCGGCACGGCACCCCGCCTGGGCTTTGTCTCGATAGAAAGGCAGCTAAATAAATGAGTAACTCTAAATGACTGTGTCCCTTTCTCATTCATGACTTTAATCTAAATCTGACCTGAGCTGCATAATGTAAGCAAATGCCATTCTAAAAGCCCGGTTCCCTTCTGACCTTCAGTATTCCAACCATGCTTGCGTCGCCCGTAACCCTGCTGCTTAATGTAACCACAGCCACTGCTGGAGCTCGGAGAACCTGCTGCGTTTGAGTCCCAACTTCTAGATTAGCTTTCTTACCCCCTTCTTCTGCTATCTCTGCCGCACATTTGTCCAAAGTGAGGAGGAATGGCATCCAAAACAGCAGTCCATACTCAGCCATTCATGAAATTCCCAACAGGAGCTCCGGAATTGAAATGGCAAGTGATTCGTGAAATATGGAAATACTTTTTTTTGTTTTTGTTTACATTGTTTCAAAGGGGGCAACAAAGAAGCCTTATTGTAATTTTGATAAAAATCCATCTTTGTTTGTGATACTTTGATATGTGGGAAACATCTTTCCCTGTGCTGATGCATGCTGCTGATAAGACTCAGACAGCAAGACTCAGCGTGCTAGAGGATGGATTTACAACCCGAGGATGATTCAGCTTTGCCCACTGTTTGAAAAGCTTCCACAATGACGGCGGAGCTCATAAAACTGAATGGAGTTATACTGTGCAGAACTCTCAATATCTGGGAATGTTGTTGGGAACAAACTCATGAGACTCGAGTGATGCGACTCCTCCTGTTTTTTTATGCCAACTGGCCCAAATATAGACTTATTAGACTTTGCTGAGCAGTTTGTTCAGTCTACAGGCAGCAAGAAAACATGATTTGGAACTGTTTAATATTGTTTGCTCCCATCAGAGTTGATCTGCCACTCGAGGGATCCTGTATGGTGCGCTTCAACTGTAGTTGCTACGCAGATTTCGAAAATATGGAGATGGCGCTTGTGCGGAAATTTTACAAATGCAGAATGTCAAGAAAAGCTCTCTTCAAAAATTTGCTTTTTACTAACACACATATGTACACTGCTTGTACAAAAATCGAAATCGTATAATGTAAGAAGTTTTTACATAATTTCAAATCAATTTATCTTTATCTTTTGTTCTTTAGATTGCTAGGTCATGTAATTGTGCAGCACAGTGGATTTGAGTCACTTTGAACTCTTGAGTGAAAACAGCATTGAAATAGCTTGCCAGCTCAATTGTCATTATTTTAAACACCCTTTTACAAAACAAGCTTTTCTGACCAAATGGTAAGGAGTTAGTTTTTTTTTAGATGACAAAAATGGGCTAAAATCTTCGTCAAAATCCATGAAACATTTTTACATAAATGACAGACAAAAATAAGTCATTAGTTGCGCACATCTCAAATGTTTTTGGCACGTCCTTATAGATCCGACCGAGCAGAAGAATCAAAAGCTGTCTTTGATATCTGACCTACAAAGCAGGTTTTGCTTGCATTTATCCTCCGTTCATTCGGTACAATTTCCAAATGTCATATTAATGGCCCACCACTAGAAATTGGTACAAAGACATAAACATCTCAATCAAAGCAATGGAAATAAAAGTGTTGCATTTTGTGGCGAGAACGCTCATGTGAGAAAAATGAGCCGCAGATGTTCCCAGTCAGTTTCGCCGTCTGTTTCAGTAACCAAAAGATGGAAGAAATTGTGTGAGTCGGGTATTTACTGCTGCTCTGACAAGGAGCTATTAGTGAACTCCCCGCTCACCCGCTATTTAGCTGCTTCATTAAAACCCACCTGGGTCCATATGGTCCGCACGTAGGCACTGATGTGGCCTAAGGTGTTTATTTGTTGCTGATAGGTGGGATCACCAGGAGAATTCGGGGCCGGGTTCCGTTCCTAATCTCTCAAGCTGTTTGTGTCTCCGACGCCATGGAAACTGATACCAGTACTCCTCAAAGAAGCTCATTGGGTGGGACTAACAAGATGACAGCTGGGGCGAGAAGGTATCCCAGCATTCTGTGGGAGCACCGTCACCCCAGGGGTTTTCCCTTAATCCGTGACAATAGTCATCCAAAGCTTTCTGCAGCAGATGCAAGCCAGATCTCTATCCTGCAATCAAAGAATCTTTTCAGTGGCTCGTTTTCATGTTTGATTAGGGCGCTTATTGACCTAAATGACCTCTGATCATGCACTGTTTATTCCCGCTGTCACTCTCAGTGCGGACTTGAGGTTTGTGTTTGTTTGTGTTGGAGCTAATACCCCCACAATGTGAGTCCCTCAATATGACACTCGTTCACTTTTCCTCTCCATCGCGCAATGACCTCCGCTATTTGTTTTCTCTTTTTAATCTTCACTTAAAGGAACAATACTCCACTTTTCACTGGGTGACAGAGTGATATTGTGATAGTTTCCCAGTGGTATTGTGAGTTGGCCCGTTTGCATTGTGTCAAGTGTTTACCCTCGCGTTCCCCCTCTCAGCCTTTCCCCGGCTCCCCGCCGCTTGGTTCCGCTTGGATTAAAAACGGACACAAAAAGGCAACCACGTCCAAATATTGACTGGGTCTCAGGACCGAATCTCTCTCCCAGAGCCAGCACAGTCTGCTTGAAAGACCTCTATTGTTGTCTCGGCAGCCCATAGCCGGCATTTCACTGCACAGGGAGACAGACCGGGAGAAGGAGGAGACAGAGCAGAGTGTGAATGTGTTATCCGAGGTAGAGAAGGGGAATTATAACAACAGGACAACACAGGAGCTTCCTTGGAAGAGGCCAGAGGCTACGCGACAAGGCTGAGAGTCACAGGGTGTGGTCAAAACCAGCGTGCCCACTGAGAGGAAGTGTCAATCTGACAAGGAGGATCAAAGAGATGTGAATGAATGTGATTTCCTGCCCAGGAGGTTTAGAAAGTATCAATAAGTGCAGGTCAAAAGGATAAAGGTTTTTATCTGGGGTTTATCTTTCATTTTATTAACTTAGTGAAGCACCATTAATACCTCTCGCTGGGCTCCAGTCTTTTAGGCTCCCAAATTAAAGGTTATCACATCTCACGCAGGGAAGGATTTCCACTCATGGGCTTCGTTTGAATAGACTGCAATAACTCGACTATGAATTAAAAAGAAACACTGTTTCTATCATGTATTGAAATAAGTTTCTTATAGAATCATAGTTCAGACAGAACATAGATCAAGTATGGAGTACATAATATTCCCACCTCAAACAATCTCCGTGCTCGAAATAATAATTTTTCTTTGTGGAGCAGTTTTGCAAATCAATGACTTCATTTGTTTCTAATTTGTGGAGTGTTTTTTTTTTCCACGTTTATCCCCGGGACCCAAAGCAAGGGTTTACAATAAGAATATGACAATGTAACGAATGAACAATAGGTTTTCATTTTTATATATTATTATATATTGCTGGCATCGAGACGAAACCTCATAATCATTTCAATCATCATAACCATTTTGCAAAATTCATTAAAAAAAAAAACTATACTATTTGTCAGTCCGCACGTGTGGATGTTTACAAATTATTGACTAATGTAAAGTGTTGAAAATGTGTTGCTGTCTTTGATAATGTAATGTTAATGGTTGAACAAACATGCTGTTTTTGGGGTCTCCTGAAATTTGACCATTTTGGAGGTACAATGTTTCACCAGCGACACCAGCAATGTACACATTGTGTTTAACAGCAAACTGCATATTCTTGTCTCAAAGCAAAGATAAATTGATAGAAAAAAGAAGGAAAAGAAAATCTAAAATCAAAAATCAAAACTCAGGACTCTATTGTGAAAACAAACAAATACAATTAGTGATATTGTATACTTCTTGTATATTATTCTTTCATTCATTAATTTTCCAAACTACTTTTTTAACATATTTTTAAGCATATAGGCCACTGCTCTTGGCTGATGTACATCGTACAATTGCATAATTTGTTTCCGGTTCATGTTTAGCAAGTAGACATTCTCTGCAGAGTCCAAACACTTATTTATTTGCCTGCTATTTTGTTGAATGTTCTCCACTTAAACACGGTTCCAGCTACATGTCTGTGAAAAGTGGTGTCAATCACCCCAAGCACTTAATTTCAGTGTTAAACATGCTAGCCTTGTCAGCCTTGGGTTAGCTTAGTAGTTAGCATGGCTTCTTAAGCTTTCCTCGTCATCCCTTCATGAGAATGATATTTGTTAGATGTGCAGCTTATTTGCTACTATGGAGGTTGGTGATTAATGACTCAGGAGCGAGTCCACAATAGAGTAGTAACCAGCAAAGCTTGTTGCTAGAGAGTAGCACCGAGCTTGCCGGTCGACCTCCTGCGTCACGTGCACAGGGACCTAAGTCCGCTGTGGCAACCTTAACATGCGTCGAACCCAGCAAAGCTTTTTAGGAAAGTCTTCGCAGTTTGAAAAAAATTATGTCACACAAATGCCTAACTCCATGACATATCATATTATAATAATAATAATAATAATAATAATAATAATAATAATAATAGTAATAATAATAATAATAATAATAATAATAATAATAATAATAATAATAATAAATACAATTTTGAGTGGTGATGTATATTCTACCACTGCCAATTACTAAAACAATCATAATAATAATAAAAATAAAATAAATACTGGATATATGGTGATTTGTGGCACATATGTCATCGATAGGTAATTTGTAGACAGTCCTAGCCAGTCCCTCCAGGATATCACGCGCATTGTTGCGGGCTAAAATAATCAATAATGTGTGTGTGTGTGTGTGTATATATATATATATATATATATATATATATATATATATATATATATATATATATATATATATATATATATATATATATATATATATATATATATATATATATATATATATATAAAATACACCAATGCTATGAAATATACAGTGCTTAATGCTATCATGGCCAAAAACTACTACTCCATTTCCTCAAATCATCACCTTCCACATAATCTCTCTGAAAAACGTTTGGACACTTTCAATTGAGTGATATATCTTCAGTTTATAATTCTACACATTTAAAGACATTTTAATTGATTGATATATGTCAGAAAACTGCCCAACTCTGGGCTTGCATCATTCACATACAAATGTTATATAACTGCACACCGTTCTCACTTTAATTAGTTCGGTGTTTCCGACAGACTTCGCCTCCGTGGCCTCCGTCAGTGTGATTTGCCGAGACTGGATATTTATTTCAACACTTTTCACGTGTTTAGCACTCGTGAAATAAGAGAAGTACAATTGTCGGCGCTATTAATTACACTAGGCGAGCATGTCGCTATGATTTACCAAACGCCGGTAACACTGGCTGTTATGGTGATTGCTTGTGGAGTCGCGATGTTAATGGTTCTTGGTGGAACAGAAATGTCAACAAATCACTCCTCATGGCGGCCGTTTTTCGGCAAATCTCTACTGTCACTCATCACTAGGGCTGGGTTTAAAATATCAAATCGATATTGCTTTTCATAGCCCAATATCGATTCATAAAACCATGTATCGATACTTTTAATATGGCCTTTTCCGGTAAATTAATGTGCTTTGACGCGAGCACGTACTTGTTCAAAACCTCGTGTGAGCGTTGTTCAAATGTACCCTTCTGTTATTCAGAGTACCCCAAAAGGAGCCCAGTGCTTACAAAGAAAGGAAACAGCACAAGCATGAGCTGCTCCGAGCTGCTGATTGCTTTATAACTTTAAAAATGGGCTGCGTTTTAATACAAGCGGATTGCATCGCGGGTCTCCCTCTCGAAAAATACACACATGCAAACACACACTGTTTAGACAGATGCACTATGGAAAAGCTTTTCTTTTTGCAGTAGTTTTAAATGGCTTACCTTAACTTAAATTCTGCGTCACATTTACTGTGCATCTTGCTGCTCTAAATAGTAAATAAGTCATACTACACTATAATTTACACAAGACTACGGACTACTTCTTCTACTTCCATTTGATGGTTGTCAAATACTTTTGATTCATTAGCGCCCCCTTCTTTAGCATAGATACCTATGGCTACAAAGAAGGCCACTGGCGGTAATGCATGACTTCTTCTTTCTTATTGCGGTTGGCAGGTGCATTTGGATGGATAGTCCGTCAATGAAAAAAAAAAACTAAGGCCGTTAGTTTAAACGCAGTTATTCCCATCACTGGTTTTTATGAGTTGTAAAATCAAAATTTTGACCACAAACAAAATTTCAAACCTTGTAGTTTATTGTTAGTTTTGCTTTATAGCACAATTACATATTTGTATAATTTTCCTACAACTTGGTGTAGCTAACACAACAGCATCTATTTATGTACTTCAAGAGAATTAACCGCCAGATGAGTTAAACAGTGAATTTCCGTTCTATTAGTAGTGCCTGATTTGTAACTCCGTGCAGAGCGGTTATCAATGGTCCTGTGGAGACGCCCGTCATTCCTCATGCTCTCGATGACCCTGCCTGCAGAGAGGAGTGACCCCAGCCCTCTTTTTTTACGCTCTGACTAATAAGGCGAGGCCCTCAGGCAGCTCGGCTTTGATTGACAGCCACTAGTGATGTCTTGTGTGGCAAGAATGCTGGTTTATACAAGATCTGGTCTCTTTTGCAGCACATTTAAGAGGTAGAACTAGCATTGTAACGTGGGAAAAAATATTTTATTTATTTATTTTTAATTATCTGTCACACAAATCCGCGCAAGTAAAATATCTATGCAACAGGATTTATAGAATTAGAATTTTTCATAATTATTTTTTTCAGCAAACTGTAGAAATGCTTGTAATTATCACCTGACAAAACATTAAGCTTCAAATAATTAGCTCATCTAGTCCAGCATTTAAATAATGCCCACTAATTATTTGCATGACCCATCGATTGTAAATTAACAGTCACGCAAACTCTACAATCTTTCTGAAACAAAAATACAGGTTGTATTACCTATAAATGAAAAGTGACATCACAGTAGGTAGCGGCAAATGTGTGAAATTGCTTGACCTTTTCTGATGTGTGAATGCTCCAGTTAAAGTCTGCTGAACTTTCAGCGCACTTGCAGATCGGGCAAGTGCTTACTTAATGACAGAGGTCGAGCGTCGTTCTGCTGCAAAATCTGATTGTCTCCTTGGACCTTCTGGACTTGGATTTGTACACTGGCTCTGTATTCACTGATTTGTTAGGTGTAGGAAGTGAAACATATTTTTGGTTTTATTTAGAGCTGTCAAACAATTACATTTTTAAATCAGATTCATCACATTTTAGAATTTTGATTAATCACGATTAATCGCTTAATTAAAGAGTCTTTTTATCAACATTTTTTGCGGTACCTGTTATGTGTATTTCGACATTTAATGTTATAAGGACGTCTTCAACTTTTTTTGATCCACTGCACACGCTCGTCCACTTTTCTAATCAGTTAGTTACTTGCATAATTAAAAATAGAAAAAAAATTACCCCAATAGTTTGACATGAACAAATATTCTGAATGTCATACGCAAACATTTATTAAATGCTTTACTTTAATGCATGTAGTTATGATTATTGCTCAAACACAACCTATATTACCTTTAACGTAACTATCTGCTATCAAGATGAAGGATAATCTGTGGCCAGAATTAATAGTGTGAATAATCTGAGTTAATACATGATTAATGCAATAATTTTTTGTGATTAATTAATTAGTTAACGCTTTAACTTTGAAAGCACTAGTTTTATTGCGACTGGGTCGATCTCAAGTGTTAGCATACTGAATCTAGAAAGAGAAAATACGTATCTCTGTATTCTCTCTTAAAAAAAAACAAAATCTAGTACTAGTACTTAATTTGAAAAACAGATAAAACGGTATGCAGTCAACCATTTGTATTCATATCTGGAATCATCAAGTTTCACATACGATTACATTTGAAGGGACATTCAGAAAAAAATATTGTTAACTTAAGTTGACTAAAAAAAACATAACACCTCTTGCCCTCTTAGTGTTGCAACACAAAGGCTTTTATCGATTATTCATTTGACTCTGATACATCCATGCACAAGGTTGTGTTGAAAAAGAAAAAAAAAAGGCTTCTTGATCTGGGAAAAAAAGAAGATTATATTGTTTTGTTTTTTTCTGGAAGATTTGCTATGCTACCAAAAAGGTCTCATAAGTCTCCCCCGTGTTGTGATAAGATATTGTGTGACTTCAGCTTTCTTCTGTTTGATATGCGCCCCAGTCAATGGATTAGCGGGAGACTCTTCAGCCCTAATCTCAGTTTCACTCCGCTGCACAGAGATTCACTTTTCTGCTGTTCGAATCTCGGTGAGGCTTTTTGTGAATGCTGTTTAAAAGTGAGTGTTGAAATGGCATCCCCTGTGTCTTTGTAGGCACCGGTGAGGGTATTAGCAAAGAGGCTCTAAGGGGCTTAAGAGGTCAGCCCTCCTTTTGTGCGGAGACACAAAACACTTCCTGTGGGACCCTTCACCCCTCTGTGTTCCTCCCTCAGAAAGCCAGGTCCTGCCTGACCATTCACATTAATCAGTCTTACCTCCTAATGACTGCAGTAAAGCTCCTAAAAACTGCTTCCAAGACACTCCTAAAGAGCCACTAAGCTGCTAACAGTTTGCACAACCCTGCTGCACATTGCAGGGCGCATAGCGAAGTGGCTGCTTTGCGCCCTCTCGCCTTCACCTTATGTTCTTAAAATTGCAAAACATTAGTTCAGTTTGTTGCCTAAATCTTTAAAGAAGTGCAATTTGTCAACTACAATGTCATTATGTACTGTGTTTTGGTTTTCGTAGCTTTTGCCTATGTGTTGTTTGGTAAAAAGAGAGATTACATCTGGAATGTGAAATTTCTTTAAAATACACTCAGCAGTGATACGTCCACGCATAATGGGAGCGCTGTCCTAACATTCTTATAATCAGTTTTAGTACCATTAATATTCATTTGAATCCCGTTTGCAAAAGTGTGTAATTCCACTGCAAACTACACCACAATAATAAACATATAAAATTAATTTCTCAGTCAAGACTGAGAATTACACTGTTAATATTTTCATTTCTGTCATATATTTCAAACTCGTGGTTCATTACAGATCACAACATAAACTTCATATATTCTTTGTTCGAGCGATGTATTTTAATACATCTCTTGGACTGCATTAAAAACGCAGAGCCAGCTAATTTTATAGTTTCAATACGATAGACAATCTTTTCCCTGAATATATCATTTGGTTTAATGGGCTTCTGCAATTTAGCTGTCTGATTAATTTTCGACCAGAACGTGATTCGTCAGTGTCAGGTGATGATGAACTCGGTGTGACTTTGTCGGACCTTTCGTGTGACTCTGAGACCCATTGAATGTTTCTTCCTGGAGGATTTCTGCTCACTTGGTGCTTTGGGACTTGTGAAATATTAAATAGGCTGTTTGTGATCTCACGATAGAGCTTGGACAAACCTTCACACGCAACCAGGAGAAATCCAGGTCAGGACCACCATGACATGACGTTAATCAAAGCCTTGCCGTTATGTCAACTTTTCTTCTTTTCCCAACACAAATACTTTTCTGGAATTGTTACTTTGATTCAGGGGATTAAATAGTTATTTTATCGCTAACCAGCAGTTTCATTTGCTAAACTTTTAGACTGTCTAGAGCTTTTTCCAGCGACGTTTGTGCTTTGCCTTTCCTCCACACTGTGGGGCGGAGCGCCCGTCTGAGGCCGCCATTTTCCGACTTAGACTCCATTTTGTCTTGAAGAATTAAAAAGTAGGTTACGAATCTTGAGAATCACGTGAGCAGTTTAAGATCTGACACTCAACCTAATGCATCTTTAAGTTACGTAGGAATTGTCCAGTTTTCTGAAATAGTGATACAATGTTTTAAACTAGCAGTGTAGTTTTTATCTTTTGCATTATTCAAATCCACATAGATTTTGGTTTGGCATTTTCTCATTGATTTTCTTTTGAATTCCTGAAATAAACTTTCAGTACCCCCCAGAAATATCTAAGCTTTTATTGTTTTCATTAAGATTCTAATCCCCATCATACAAATGTAAGTAACTTCACTTATACAATAATAATGATATATTTTTTTCTATAATTTACAAGCTCATACATGTTAGCACACATGCAAGTTTTATATACACTGTTAAAAAAAAAGTCAAAAGTCCGAACTGTATCTGATGTTTGGTACGATTTAAACTAGAACTAAAAATAATAATAATAAATGCTATAAAAATCATTATAAATAGTAAATAAATGTTATAAAAGTGGTATAATCTGGAATGACTTTGTGACAAAATCTACTGAAACATGGCCGGCGTTTTCAACTAAGTTACCATATTTAAGTTTTGGTAAAGTTTTACACCATAAATATAGAAATTATATAATCAAAACCAGTCAGTTGAAAAATAATCTTTTGTAATAACTCTAAAAAAATTTTTGTCTTATTTTGTGTCCCATTATCTCAATGACGTTGTCCAAGCTGCATTTTTGCACAAACTGTTGTGCGGGTACCTGGTGCACCTATTTGAGTTGGTACCTTGGTGCTCATATCAGTGGTCAGGGGAGCAGCACAACGGCAGCACGTGGGCCAACGCTGCGAGCGCTCACATCCATGATCCCCTTTTATGTCTTGGCTCCATCAGGGCCCAGAGTTATTCTTGTGCATAATTGATGGAGGAGTTAGAATAGCAGAAGTAATGCGATGAGAGGGTGCAGCCAAGCGGAGCGAGGGATCGCGTGCGTGGGGCTGCAAACATTGCAGGGGACGAGAGGAGGGCATCTGGCGGAACAGGTCCCAGCGCTGAGTCGACACAGAATATGTCATCGCGCTAGCCAACCACAGCGGTCCGTTCTCCACCAATGACAGGCCTCTACTCCAGCGGAGTACTACGGCCTCGAACAAGAGACCCGTTCATTCTCTGATAGTATAATATTGGCTTCCATTGCCAGTTACTTGTGCCAGTAAGGCTTCACAGCAGTTTCGCAAGATCATTCACATTTTACTAAAGACTTTGAACAGAAAGCTGAAATGTAAGACTTTACCTTAGGGAGGTTTTGGCGCTCAGAGAGAATTCTTAGCAGGCTTTTTTAGTGCGGGTGGTGACAGGGCGGACATCACAGCTTCCACAAAGAGAAGCTAATAGTTCAACAAGCCTGTATTGTCTGTTAAACAAAAGAGACAATGTCACAGAAAGCCAACCTGATAGCAGCAGGGGACACAGGTTTCGGTTTCTGCTCACTTTACATACAACTTTTGTTCTGTGTGGCGCTTATCTTTCAGAGAATGTAACATAGCAATGTAGCAAAGAGATTTGCTAATGTGAATTTGAATGAAATAGACCTGCAAGCATGAATTACTCACTAAATCATTAACAAAAACAGATACGGTAACTCATTTTAGACAAATTTATTTGATTCCACAAATTGTCATTAGGTGTAAATAGAGACTGCTTACAAAAAAACAAAAAGCCTACATACATAAAGCGCTGAAAACATTTCTAGTAGTGAAGTATTACATTATTTAAAATACAATAAAATAATTGTGAAAAGTTTTTTATAGGGAAGAATCATAATCCATATTTATTATTGTCTGTAATGAAACAATGAATGAATAAACAAGTTCAAAACTAAAAGCAAAATTTACTATATATGTCTTCACAATAAATTAGTTTGATATATCTGTGAAACTGTTGAATATTATATATTAATATTATATATCAAACAAGATGTAGTCATTTCAGATTTTATGATTTTTTTTAATTCAGGAAATTACTGTTTAGTACATTAATAAAAATAGGATCCGCTCACATAATTTCTCCTAGCAGATCAATGCAGGTAAAGTAATGATAATAAAGAAAATGCAAGTATATCGCAAATTGTGCTGTTATAATGAGTACTAATTATCATAATTAAAAAAACAAAAGCATTTAAATAGTTAACAAAAAAAACAGCAACAGCACTTAAACTATTGTATACTTCTGTAATTCTTGTACATAAAGATTTAAAATTTGTAATTTATTGAGTGTCTTTCCTATAATAGTTCAATGATTTGCTACTTATATGTAACTGGTCATGTATTGTTTTTATTTATTTTTGTTTAATGCCCTTAAGTGTAAAGTACACATTAAATACTGCTAATGAGATTTTATTGTCATTTTGTTGAAAGACTACATGTCAGCCTAATGAAAAACAAACAAAAAACAGTGACGCTGTGCAGACTTGTAGAAGAATTTGTGTCGACAGTAGCTGGTGTCTGAAGCCTTTTGAGAAAAACCGACTTGTCCAGCCGAGCACTTAGAGGTCACTGGACCTTGACTCAGCCTATTAAGGTCATAAAAGCAAACTCATAAAGATGTTTTATTTGTTTCCTGAGTATGCTGGCTGCTTAGGTTTCCATCAGTAGTCTTTATGGCTTTGCTGCTCATATTTCTGTCTCTGAATCTGGCACGGGTGGGAGGACAAAAAGCTTTAAGTGGACTTTTGTAAGTTACAAAAACATGGTCACCAAATTTGACAAGTCATTTTCTGTGTCCCTTTGGCATGAATCCTGATTTTGGAGAGAGAAAAAAGAGAGAGAAAGTATGTGTATAATTCATTGGAAAATACCCAAATGCTAAAAATGTGTGATATTATTTCAGTATTATTTTAGTTAATACAATTGTAAGCATGCTTATATAATTTTGGTTTTAAGACATATTGGCTCCCCTTAAAAAAAAAAAAGAAGTAATCATAATATATTTTTTAACATTGCATATGTAGCAAATTATTGTATTTAATTTCATGAATCAACTGTGGCCATCTATTTAAAGTTTTTGTTAGTAACCAATATTTATACTCATAATGTTAAAATGTTTGAAAAACATTTATTCAATTCATTCATCATTTTACTATAAATGGGTAAATATGGGATAAGTGGGATTCTGTACATAACAGTTTTCTTATTTGATTTTCATGCATCATTTGGTCAATTGTTTTTATTTTATTTTATTTAAAACTTGGACTCTTCATGCAAATGTATCAGTTTTTTGTCTTATAAAGAATGATATTGAATTTACCAGCAAAAAAAATGTTCTAGGCAAAAATGTAATTTGCATGTGTGGACCTTGCTTTGATAGCACTATGTGTCACTGGCCTCAGGTTCCAATTCTGTCACTTGCCCTCAGTTTCATGATTTCAGCCTGTTCGGTTATGAGCTTGACTAAAGGGGAAAAAATTGATCAACTACAAAGATACTTGTGGTCGTATGGCCGATCGTCGGGTTCGCATGGTCCTTGAAGAAGTAGTGCAAGTGAGGTCTTGACACGCGATACGCTGTGGCGGTGGGGGTGCTTCAAGAAACACGGCAGCTAAGACGTCACACACGTTTACCATACGCCAAGCCACTCCTGTATAGAGGCAGACCCGCTGGAAAGTTTGCCCAGCAACGCAACCGTCCGTGTATAGTAGGAGATGCGGTGCTGTTTGACACAGTTACGCGGTCACACCGCTAGAAACTGTATTTAGAATTACAAAAAATAGCATAATTTCTTTTTTAGACTACATTATATTTTGTCAAGTAGCAAAACATTTTCTATCGTTTTTTTTTTAATTACTGTACAGTATGAATTACAAACTCAGTAGCAGTTAACAGATCAGAGTTACTTATATTTACATCATCATCATGTAAAAAAAGACTTTGCCATCTGGCTCCCAAAATGTACAAAAAAAGGTTCCTGTCCCTCATCTCTGCTATAAAAAAGGGATCGATATGTAAATGATTTCCCTTCACTTAAGGGGGGAACGGGAGGGGGCGAAGGAGTGCCGCGTCTTCTCCGAAAGTCACCAATCAGGATTTAGCTTGCACCCCTAAAAGAACCAATGAGCCATGAAGCAGCTGTACTGTCATTGGCCCGCTGAGGACGGATCACCAAAACCATGCCAGATACACCAGGGCAGAAATAACCCACAATTCCTTTCGCCCGAAGGGAGCAGGGAGATGGATTCATCCTTGACGCTTCCTTGGAGAAAGTGAAAGGCAACAACTTTTTCAGTAATTTGTTATTTGTATGATCTGCGTGTGTATCCTGCCAAGGACTTTACAAGGTTACAAGGAGCCGTCGTTTTTTACTGTTCATTTAAATGTGTCGTGGGAGTCCCAAATCCTCCCGATTACTGATCTTTGTCTCTTACACACACAGTTAAAGTTAAAAACAACAAGAAAAATAATCCGGAGACCGTTTTATATGTATTGTAATATTTATTATTTTATTTTATTTTTTACAAAAAATACATTTGTTTCCATATTATTATACAGTATGTAGTTTGACGAGTTGTTCCCATCCCATTATATACCGATATTTTGATTTATTTTCTCTTTTGTCATTTGTTGAGGCTGACAGTTTGGCATATTTATGGTAATTATTTAAGTTATTGGTTAATGAAAAAAATGAGACATTTAAGTGTAAAAGCTTTTGGTTAATCTATTTAGGTTCAAGTTTATCTGCTTGATTATTGTCACACTGCTGATAGCATCACCATGGGGACCTCTACTGAACTATGCAGCTAATAAAAGTGCTGCTTTGTCAACTCTTTTATTTCAAGTCACACAATATTTAAAGCAAATACTTTCTTCATTAATCCTTTTGAGTCTTTCCATCTCAGTAACTTGGTTTCAATATGTCAGCCACAAACGTCGCGTATACATCATTATATACAGTTTTATCAATTCATGGAGTTAAGTTGTTTCAAACAACATGCATTTTATTTCAAATATTATATTATATTATATTATATTATATTATATTATATTATATTATATTATATTATATTATATTATATTATATTATATAAAGATGACGACAAACCAAAATCCACACATCTAATGTGGGTAATTCTGTATCTTGCAGTCATACTTATTTTTTGCATACAATTTAACATAACAAGAACAGATGAATATGTATGTATGTATTTGGGCCGTAGCAACTATGACAACCAATATATGGAAAGGTATACAATACTCTATATGGAAATTAAAATATTTTATGGTCAAAAGTCGATGTTATGAAACCATCATGAATGAGCACAGTTGTAGTCTGAAATAAAGACAAATAAATGACGTTTTAAATGTCTAATGTGGCGTGCATGCACTCTGTCACATTTCCCGCCATCCAGATGCTAACTGCTGCTGCTCGGCCATCAGATACGACAGACTGATTAAGGCTGCTCTGTCTGAGAATTCACATTGCTCTGAAGAAAAAAACAAAACAAAAATCCTTAACCCCTGACTATTCAGAGGACTCTGCCAATTCTCACTTTTCCATGTGTGAGACATACAATGATTAAACCTTTATTAGTATTAATACTTATCTTTTAAATTAACTATTTGGGTCAGTGGAATGATTTTATTGTAGGTCTTTTTAATTATCTCTGCCTCTATTTGCCTCTAAAGAACAAGGTTGTTTATCTAACACGGACACTCATATGCATATTTCAGTGCCAACAAACTTTGGGGAGACAGTGTGACCCAAACATGCCACTCGTGCCTGCGCACAAGAGGGAAGCCCACATGGACTTGTGAGCAGGGTGTCTTATGTTGATCCTGTAAGTCAGCTGTTTGATCATAAATTGTGATTAATCAGCCATGAGACAGTCCGAATTAAGCGCGGCTTTTCATGTCAGAGTAAGTGCAGCTTGAGCCGTCTGGCCAGTCCAAAATGCTTTCTAGTTTAGCCGAGCAGACGATGACAGAGGAGGGTGCATGGTGGCGGCCCGTACCTGGAATGCGGCAGGGTTTAGTCTGGAGTTTCTTGAGAACAATCCATTTTTGCCCCTTTGATATGTGCAGCAGACTGAGGAAAAAAGAAGAATATTTATTGATATTTGGAATATATGAGTTATTCCTTTGATGAAACTTATTTCAAATGAATGTCAATCAGATCCTAAACTTTTACTAAGGTTAAATAATTCTGATATAGATCAACACCAGATTCATTCATTTATATGTTCATGCAGAAACCAAACATTGTGAACATGTTCCATTACCCAATTCCAACATTTTTGAAAAGTTTTGCAAGAATAGCTTTAAAAAAAAAAAATTGTTTGCGTTATCCTAAAATTGTGACGAAAACAATGCACTTACGGCGGGGATTACTCATACGTAATTCTCTTATTTTGTACTCAATCAGTTTAAAAATAATTTTCAAAACATTTTATATCAATTCAAATGTTCACCAACATTTGCCTTGGATGCAGCATCTGCTTGGGGAATAAGACTTGCAGCTGTTCGTTCAAGTGTAGCCATTTGCCAGGCCACAAACTTTTTCCGCTGAAATACTCCCAGATGAGCAATGGAAATCAAGGCTTGAGAGAACGTAAAGTCTCATTCCTAAAGTGGTACACAAACATTCAACTGGATCGTGAAAGCTGTGTGACCAAGGTGTGACATCAAACCAGCACAAGACAATGAAAACTTGTAATGAATTAAGTTATATATATTAATACAATTGGAAGAGAAGAAAAACATTTGTTTAAAAATCTCTGTTGTTGCACGCAATGACAATTTTCTGTTGATTAACAGCGATTCACCATTTATGTACCATATCATTTACTGATACATTTGCAAAGGGTGTCCAATTACTGGTCTGATACTGAGCTGTTATTTAGGTACCATTCACATATTCACTTTATGACACTGGAATACATTAAATTGCAAACAATTGGAAACCCTTGGTTGGAACAGATTTCATTATGGGGTTGAACTGTAAATTGTGATACAGATGTTATACGTATGACCTTTGTAGTTGGAATTACCCATACAATTACTGTAAATGCCAATGAATTATACTATTTGTTTGCACACAAAAAAAAAGATAGCAAATCAGGGGAGCTTAGTAGTACAGAAGAAATAAAAATGCTTTTTAAGGTTGATTTTGGGTGGCAGGATTTTACGGACCATTTCTTCTATTGATTTGATGCTTAATTCAAAATACAAAATAAATAATATAACATACAAATGAGGAAAACCAGCTCACATAAAAAAAAGTAGTGAAAATATATATATTTTTTATAAACGTGTACGCAAAGAATTTTTTTTTTGCTTAGCAAAACTTTGGCTTAGGTTTAAACTTGGCTAGTTTTCTGCTACATTTAATCACCAGACGAGCTGTCTTCTTCCATCTTGTATTTGATGAGCAACTCAATGACTCCCTATTGGTCAAGAATCATTGTCACAGTCATGTTGACTTGTCAATATGAAATATTGTGTGAAGCAGATGTGCACTTATGAACATCTGCTTTTATTTGTATCGCTACAAGTTACACAGCAGCTGTCGAACCATCACGTCACCTCAGATGATTGTTTGTTATGTCTTTGTTGAGTGAGAAATATTATGAAATAGCATTCAATGTTCGCACAAATGCTTTAAAATGAGTTCGACTCACCCGGCACGACATGTCCAGCTCATGCCGTGCCCTCCCCACCGATGTTTGGTCTACCGCCCTTTTGTTCCGCTCCAGAATGCGGTTGACGCGTGCGAATCCGAACGTGATAGCAGCAGTGGGCTCGACAGTTAATTATTATTCGCTGTTCTCACAGGGCGAGTGAAAAATCACTCCTTTGTGCCTCGGAAGAAACAACCTTCCTCTGACCTCACGGTTTGCGCAGCGTTAATGTCAAAGGTTTGCAAGGGCGTATAGCCACACCCACTCCGTTGTCTCCGACCAAGTTCCCTTCGTCTCACAGCGCGCGAGGGGAAAAAAAGCAGCCTTGTTGTAAACAAATTTTTGGCTTCCACCTTTTATGCCGCACTAATTGGACACTGGCTCCTAAGAGGATTTTTTCTTTCCTCCATGTCCAGATTATGCATGTTCCATACACCTCCAAACACACATTCTCTCCAATTAGGCCTCCTTTTAATGGCACTTTAAAGATTTCTTCCATGGAGTGATGGCTCGGATGCATCACAGGGCTGTATCGAGAAGTCCAAATTAGAGGTTTCCCGACATCACACATCACATCTGTCCTCAAAGGCATGTGAGAATTCATCTACAGATAGCTGCTTCTTAGGCTAGCCCATGACATAATGACCCAGACGAAGCTTTTGGGTCTTCTTCTACTTTTATGTCGTGTAGCTAAAATGTAGTGTTGCTGTCTCTCAAAGGGGACGTTGCTGTTATTAAGTCATGAGCTATTTTATTTTACTGAAGAAAATAGTGCAGTGCATGTATTAAAGTGGCTGTTTGGATTGAGACTGTTGCGTCTACTACTGAGACTGCCGTGGCTAATCAAACAGAAGCCTTTATGAGGCACTTGAAATAAAAATCACAAAATGTAGCACCACAGATTTCAGGATTTTGTCTGTCATCTCTAGAAAGTTTTTGTTTCGATCTATCAATTATTTTGTCTTGTCTCATCAATCATACAGATGAATTTTGAAAAGGGAACATTTATAGTAGCTTGTTTTAATTAAATATAATTAGGCTCAATAGTGTAGCACTAGATTAGATTGAGATGTGTTTGTGGATATATGTTAAGGCTGACTCTATCACATGCATTAACGCAGTTTGGATTGCAAATCCTCCGAACTGTATGGCATACAATAGGCCACTTTAACCCCTTGAGCCTCGAACGGCTTGACCAAGTCCATCCTTTCACAAGGCCGATTACGGATCTCTCGCTGATATTCCATCACCCCCCCGCCCCCTTCATCTCGTGTCCCACTTAATGTGTAGCATTGGAACGGCACATTTCAGCTTAACTCAACTTTCATGGGAAATGGTGGCTTCTTCTGTGGAGGAAGAACTGTTAATGGATTAAGTGGCTGCTGTTTCCCACCCGAGGGCCAGGCCTCTAGCGTAGCCCAGTTTATTCACCCACCCCCTTAATCTGAATGCTGGCTTATAGGCATGGCCAGCGTAGCTCAAATTTATACCCTGGTCCTCTGCCATGAACTTGGCTTTCCTGCCCCTCTTCACCCCATTCGTGTCAGCGGGCCCTGGCATTCTTCTTGAGCTTTTTAAGTGTGTTCACTTTGGATGGCGATGAAAGGAGTAGGGGGAACATGGGATCCTAAATCACTTAATGAGGGGAGACAGGCAACGCTTTTGTCCAGCTTGTTCTTTGGTTGCGTCCAGCCAAAGGCCTCTAACGGGCTCTGACACCTCGCTCTGCTGCAGACCTAAGTGCGTGTGTGCGTGAGTGTGTTTGTGTGAAATTGTGATGGTGACTCGCCAGCATCCCTTCAGCTGTCGGCTCTCGCGTCCGTCCAATTTTTGCTTTGCATCTCAACATTTATTCGCATTTCCGAACTACATCAGCGTATTTGTTTGGTCTCCGGGCAGCAGGAAGCATATTTGTGATTGTGGTGAGGGTTAAGTGGGAGGTGGTAAGAAGCTGCATAATGTGTAAAGAAGGATGGCGTCGCTCCCTAAGGGTGTTTGGCCTTGGCCTGCAGATAGAGTGTGAGCACGTGCTGACTGAGCTGGGGAATGAGGGGAAAACCATAAGAGAACATATAAAAAAGGAAAAAAAAGTTTTGTCTTATCTCATTATCTAACGCAGTGGTTCTCAACCTTTTTTCAGTGACGTACCCCCTGTGATTTTTTTCTCTCCAGCCAAGTACCCCCTAACCAACGCAAGCCATTTCTGGTTGATAAAAAAATATAAATAATTAAGAGTGCTGTGCCATCATTGTCTGATTTATTAAACATTGGAACTCTATTTGTATTTATATGATCTCTCGAATTATTTGGAAATAAAAAGATATAGCTAAAAAGAAAGAAATTATTTTAAACAAAGATTTGTGCACATAAATCAACACAAAGTGTTCTCCTTTGTTATAATAGTAAAGCTCTGTTCTCAAAAATAAATAACTGAACTTCCAAAAAAGTTTTCAAGTGATTGACGGGTGATTCTAGGTGGCATATGACAAGTTGGGTTGAACCATTCTGGTATGGGGAAGATGGTGGGACTTTAGGACAAAAAAAAATAGAATAGCCTACTGAATATAAAAATTAATTTGATAAGCTTACAATTTTCTGAAATAATTACATATACTGTACTTTTAAAATATATTTTGAAATATCACATACCCCCTGGAGTGCCTTCACGGACCCCCATTTGAGAACCACTGATCTAACGAAGAGCTTGAATTAATGGTACTAAAAACAAAAAGCATGGTAATTAATTACTCAACATTGTTAAATGTTTCTAAAAAAAAATCTTAATTGTATTAAATAGTTAAATTTTATGCATACTATCATATTGAATTAGGGTGGAGATGTAGTCTATTTTACAGAAATATACAGCATTATAGACTTAAAATAAAATCACAATTGGTTTGCCTTTTGCATATGTGATGTGTTTTCACAAAATCAGACGTATGGCGCGGAGATTAATTTTGAGTAAATAATTTTTTTTTTAAAAAACATCGTTCTGACCAAAAATTTAATTTTGAGACTTATACACAAGTAACCCCCTTAAATGACACTTAGAGACGGCCGAAACACACTGAGTTGCTCTGGGCTTGCTACAAGCAACATGGTGCATTCAGGGTACTTTCACAACATAGGGGAGGTAATTAGTTAACATTAATCGTTTTTTTTTCGCTCATTATGTTTTAATCTTCGACAGAAGCCAAAAATAAAATCACGATAGTTGCACCACTACTTGAAAGGCATCAAGCAGACTGAGGCAGTCAGAGGTTAGCTTTGGTGAAAGGCCTCCCCCACATGACACATTTCTCACCCTTGGCTTCCTCCATCGTCACATTAACGACTTGCTCTTCCTCACCTTTTCGTCACATGCTGCTTCTCCAGCCGCGAGGTGACCTGTTCCAATTCTGCTGTCCCCTCCATTGCTAGTTCTATTCACCTGAGTCTTTTTGGGATCACACACTGACCGCTCGTACTACTCCCCAACTCATTCTTCCCTCCCCGCTTGCCAATGACATTTCTGCCCTAGGTGCACATTAGCACTAGGATGGCGGTTTAGATTTGACGCTCACACTGCACCCTCTCTCCTTTTCCCTGCCATCGAACCTCTTCTATCCCTCTCGGTCACACACACTGAACACGCACACACATTTCACACAATCTTACATGTGCACATGCAGACTGGCTGTAAGACTTGTTTAATTACACAACCACCTCTCGTGTTTTCCCCCGGCCTCCGAATACATTTTATGAATGCCTCTTCAACAGAACTGGGCCTGGTGTGGAACCCTGGCACCAAACTGGCCTCACATGAACCATTAACATATCAGCTGTGAGCAGTTGTTGCCGCAGAGCTGCAATGTGTGCATGCGTCTGCATGTGTGTGTGCAATTGCGCATTGCTGCCGCACCCTTTAAAGCCAAGATTTATATGGCGCTCTCGATTTAGCTTCGCTGCTACCGCTTCTTGGCTGTGAGACCTCACTGTTCTTTTCATCTGGCTAAAGTCGGCTTCTTTTCAGTGTTGTCTAAAACAAGAAGAATGCAATGAAGTTCCCATGGTAAATCACATTCCCATTAACATTTCAAGCATCCCTTTGAATGCTAACCTACAGCAGTACTGCATTAAAAAACTATTTAGGACGGCCTGCGATGTTATCATATGTACAACTGCAAATGCCAAAGAAAAGTTTGGTCGCATATCAATCAGTTCAGACATTTGGCAGAAACGAATGAAAGAAATAACACTTAAGGGGGACATTTTATGGAAAACTGACTTTTTAATTGCATGCATACAAATCGCATCTGAGCTGCTTGGCGGGTATTGTAACCACGCAAAAGTTAACAAATGAGTAAAAACACAAGTGGATGCTTTTACGGTCTTTAGCCGCTCACCCTTGCTCTGGTGCACTGGTTGCCAGGTAAAAAAAAAAAAAAGTATCACAGGAATGATTGAGCAGCCACGCATGTGACGTAATACATATGTGAGAAGCGCACAGTGTCTTGTGACGCGCACACTTTGAGACCTGACAAGTCTTTGTGTGTGTACGGCAACATTTAGCCGGCTAATGAGCATTATACTAAACTGCTAAGCAATCAGTCAATAAAGCAAATCTAGGCAGTTTATCAACACCCTTGTCGTTAACTTCGCGGTTTGCCTCTGATGACTTCCTAGGGAGATTCCAAAATCAGATGCTGGACTGGAGAGACAAACTCTTACAAGGGTAAGCTTAGCGCTAGCTAGCTTTTACGATAGCCACAACACGGTTTGATTTAAAATTTCACCAAAAATAAAAAAAACATCCTCGTTGGCCAGTGTATAGCGAGGGATCCTGGAGGTCAATCAAAGTTATTTTAAAATAATAAGGAAAACCATTCCGTAGGTTGACGTGGTTGTGTTCAACCGCATGTGTACACTGTGTACACACATGTTTTCAAAAAGTGCTTTGGAGAACATTGGTATAGATAAATCGTTACATAAATGTACTCTATTTACCATTATGATCAAATTGGATTTTTCTTTTGTTTTTTGGGGACTATGACTTATTTTTTGGCAAAAGCAGTTAGTAACCGATTCGAATGGATGTGGTATTGACAATTCCGAGTTTATGTCACAAGTCAAAATGGCGGTCTTATGCTGCATTCAAGGAAGGTTTGAAGTCAGATTTGTCCTACTCAGGGTCCCATTTCTCCTTCAAAGTGTTCGAGGCAAATGTAAACAACAAATATGGCCGAATCTGATTAATTGTTTGTTCTGGTTAACGCAATCATTCCAAATCATGTTGTGTCAAGTGAACATATGACATTTGCCTCGAACGCTTTTTGAGGTCGGAACTGACCCAATCCGAGTGGGATAAAGCCGATTTCCCACTTTCTTCGAATGCAGCATTTTTCTCGGTGAAAGGATCGCTCTATGCTCATTGAAAAGCATTGGACTTTGGATTGTTGTAATTTGATTTGTGAGGATTAGTTTGATTTGAAAATATGCTAAAATGTTTGACTACTATAACAATATGCCTGTTTTGTATGCTAGTCATGGGCAAAAGGAATACAATTCACAGTGGAAATGAAGCGTTGCATTGCGAAAATATAAATAATGTCCGGATGTTCTGAATTGTCGATTTGTTAGATGGTAAACGAATATGCAAACATATACATGGTGTATGTGTTCAGGCTCTAGTAGGCATTAAATATCACAAAGTAATTTTCAGTACGGACCTTTCTTCAGGCTGCTTACCTCACACAAAAAAAATTTTAACCATAAAACTGCCTTCCGAATATATAGGTACCGGTAATTTTTTTGCATTTAATCTTTTTTTGTCCATATTTTTATTGCAGCAAACTCATCTCCTTTAATAGACGACTGACACTGTAAGCAATTGAGTAAGTACGTGAGGATATAGTGTACAGTATACTTGACATAATAATGTTTCAGAGCACTAAAATATCCCGTCTTGTAAGTAAGTTGGCACAGATATATTCATTCCGTAGACACGTTTATTTTGTGAAAAGCTCTTAATATAGCATCAGTGAGTGCAGACTTGATAGATACTAATCCTAACCATGTGGTGGTCTTTACGATGATCATACTGTACAGCTGAGTAGAAAAGTACATTAAAAGTTAAGGTCATACCATACCACTGTCGAAGCGAAGTGTCAAGATGACATGAGAATCCCCAGCTCAGTCCCAGACAATTAATCCACTGGTTTTAGAAATGACCTGATCTTTCGTTTCCTTAAGCTTTCAAATTCATCTTTGTGTCTTTTCTGTGAAACGAACCTTCCCCTACGCATACAGACAAAAGTACATAATTATTTTGCTGCCATACATACGGATTCACATTTGACCAGACTACACTCCAAAAGGACATTGTGTACTTTGTTCACACTTTTTGTGGACTTTAAATGGGCAACTCGATAGTGCATGAGACCATGAGAAACCTCCGACATGAAAGGCGTCGTCTGCACACCAAAGAAAATTCTGCTGACACCTAATCACATAAAAAAAGAGAGAGGAGTGGAAAAAAATCTGTCTGAGCTCACAGCAACGCTGCGGGTTATCTTGAGGGAGCGTAACCTTTGTGACATTGATAGGATTTTACTCAAAAGACGGTGTTTTTCTTGTGGGCACCGGCACATACAACTTGACCAACTTTTTTTCATTACTTTTCTTTGGGCTGTGCGGATGCATAGGAGATGGATGCCACTTTGGCTTCTGTCTCTTCTGAAACTTTTAAAGAGACTTGAGAAAAAATTATATGAAATGTGAAATATAAAATTTACTATTTAAAAAATGTCTTTCTAGGTTACTCTATTCTTTCCCCAACAAACATACAGCGCCTTATCAACACCTCATATTTTACACACAGTAAAACTTCCCGAGAAAATGTGGTTCTTTTTAAATCATCTTGCTGAACAGCGGCCACATTACTGGAGGTCAGAATTGGGCCATAAAGGCAACAACAACTGAATTGAAAATTGGTTTCTTCTTTTCTCTCACACTCTTTCTCCTCAATGTTTTGCTTTCTGCTCTTCTGACAGTTTCCTCATGTCAAGCCAAACATGTGATTCCCTTTAACCGCTGCCTTGTAGCATCTCAAAGAGTCAGTCTCCTCTAAGCCAGCAGACAGAGAAACTTATGTTTATTTTTTTGACTATGCAAAGTATATATTTTGGGATCTTTTTATCACTAAGAGCTTATAGAAAGTTATGATGTGTAGAATATACAGTAAAGTCACATAGTTTGCTGATCAAACAAAAATCCTCAGTCCAAACCATCATCATCAATCTTATGTTTGGAACATAGCTAACGTATGAGAGCTAGCTAGCAATAGCACATTTCTCATGCCAAACGAATTGTAGCTAAAGTTGGAAAGTGAGCTCAGGGATGAACTTCATTGAAGATTATTAATACAGTAATTGCGGAGAATAGAGAATGAGGTTTGCCACGAATAGTGAAAAACCACGAGTAATTTGCCCCACAAAATAAAAATAATTGCCTGTATTAATAGTTTAAACCACAAATTGTGATTCCAAAACAATTTGATATAATTACAAACTTTAAGTAAATGACTTACATATGACTTGATGATCAAAAAAAGTAAGTGCATTTTGCGCTGACAACTCTAAACTTAGCTCCTCCCACACATACTGTATAAAGTTCTTAGTAACCTTTAGAAAAGCAAATAGGTTCCATAAAAACATAACTGAATTTGAGTGAAATGTCAATATGCGGGGATTACTGTACTCCCTAATGGCCTTATCTTCTTTTGTTTTCCTGCAATTAAACCTTATGACTTAATAATATAAACATATACACCTCAGCGATGATCTGTGGAGTCACGCTGAGTCTTGCTCGTGTGTCTCGCCATGCATGCTGCTCTAATCTTGCATCAATCATCGTTCGTGGACCCACGCCGCCGCTGTGTGTGCACACGTGCGAGCTTGGTGACCATCTGTAACACGACACATCAGCCTGAGGAATTACATGAATACTTGCATTTATACATGTGTGCAGTGCAGTGTTTATCATTGTGATCTGCCCCTGATTTTAAGCTGGGTTGTCAGTGGCAAAACTGTAAACCACTTGGCACTATTGCAGCAGTCATTAAAGCCATAATTTGACAGCCTGTGAATAGTATTCCTTTACCATGAAATGTCCAAGACTGTTTAATCAGCTGATTTTCGTCAATCTTAGTTGAGTACAGTACGAAGAGTAGTGTTATGTAACAATGACTAAGTTTATGTGCAGGCAATAAACCTTTTAAAGGCACAACGTGTAATAAGTGACCACTAGTTGTCGCTATAACACAAAATGCAGCCGAAATGCATGCATTTAGAAGCACGCAGAAGCATGCACCCTACGGTGGCTCAGAGAGACCATATTTCACAAGCCTACCACCAATTCTTATTTTGCGTGAGCAAACGAGCATCTCGGCTCGACGGCGACTTGGCAGCCGGCGTGAGCCGGATTTAGCAGGAGCAGCTAACAAGAGTGGCTGGCCGGAGTTAGTCAGAGCCATAGGCTGGAGTGGCTAACGAGTGGCTAGCCGGAGAAGCTAAAAAAAAAACTAGTAAAAGCTTGCGAGAGTAAAGCAGAACGTGACAAGCGAGGAGACTCAGCGACGACCACCTGCAGGCCCAGCTGTAGAAATAAGCGGCGGTCGACTCATTGGGTCCAACATTCGATGCAAGCGCCACTAGAGCTAACGACATTCAATAAGTTGTCCGTTGAGCATCTGTAGCATTAAGATGGCTGCAAAACATGGCAGCCTCTTGTGAGGTGAGACTTCAGTCATGTAATATAATTAGTGATTACTAGACATACAATTATATAAAATAATTTACATTGATGTGATAGATTTTTTTTTGCATCTTACTGAAATCAAGAGAGGGTTTTTAAATTGAATGAATTAATAGTTCACCACTAGATGGTGCTAAAGCTTACACACTGTGGTATTAATATATTAGTTTTTAACTGACAAACTCAAAATAGTGACTGTACTACCATCTTGGAAGTGTGAATCGCTCTTGTTCCTCTCACTGTATATGGAGACGTGAGTCGTCAATGTGCTGATAACGATAATACTGTACTCCCACAGTGCATTTCACTATGTTCAATACCAGCGTTTGTGTTCTATATTTTATAGTTATTTGCTTGGTGACTTAAGTGAGTACTATAATGTTAGGAATCAGGTTTTCTCCTGTACTTCATTATTCATTTGCTTGTCGTTTTACAAGTACATTACATGTGTGGCATAAGCACTCTGGCTGTGAAGTATGTGTTATTTAAGTCTTGTCAATTCCTACTCACTACTCTATCCCACACTACTGATCACAATAATATCAATCCCGAGGTACTTTGCACATATCTTGTTTTGGACTAAATAAATAATTTAATGCCATTATCTCTTCATTGTTTTTTTTAAATTTGGTTTTCCATAGAGTCCAATAAGAATTTGGGCAGAGAACAATAAAGACTCATCTCTGTGGAATGAACTGCACATTCTTGTTGTTTATTAGAGTTTTAATCATTTTAGAAATGCCAATCCTGCCACTAAGTGTAAACATTTGGCATTTTATGTAGAAGATAAGCACTAACATGAAAGCAGGACTCTCACTGCATTCTGACAATAATGGGAACATCAGCATCTAGGAAATACTGTTTCCTGCTCATTATGTTTTGAGCCTTGATGTTGGCCGGTCTTCACCTCCTGACCTTCCATTCTTCAGCCTTCCACAAAAGCTTCAGACGTTGCTCATATGATCGTCACCAACAACCCCCGTACCACCTCCCCTTCCCCACCCTCTCCCTGCAACCGCCCCATCGTCATTGTCTAAATGTCACCCTGCAAACAAAACACTCGTTCATACAGAGCCGGAACAAAACACAGCATCCTCCATTCACACTGCGACTGTCACACACTTGAATAAACAGTCCAAACTTCTCTAAAAAGGAGAAGAAAACCAGCTTGTCTCATTTCTTTTTTAGCATCAGGGGGCTAGACCTTCTCACCCGGGATCAAAAAGGGTATCATAGCAAACGTGGCAGCGATCCCGAACATGATAGCAATCCTATGAGTATGTGTTGTGCCGAGTGATTTGCGAATGGAGGCCAAGAAAAGGTCCATTGTGGCCTGGCCAGTGTGGCTAATTAGTGTGTATACAGCTATGTCAGTTGTCCTGTGATCTCTCCTTGTCCTATTGTATGTCAGGCTCTATTGTAATGCGAGTATGAATGCTGTGTCAAATATGTGTGCTATGAGCAAGACCTTTATGAACGTGCGTGTTATTAGAGACACGCATCTCGGTTCCTGTCTGTGCTGTTGTGGTCTGGTCTCACAAACTGATCTCGGATGCTCTTGATTTACAGCAGTGACTTCCCCCAGGCTCGGGTGACATAGATCCTTGGTGTGCTGCAGGAGTCGAGTTCTGTCTGGCTGTTTACTTCATGCCCTTTAATAACTTACATGTATGACCTTATCAACAGTTTGCCAGGACAGCTTTTATCATGCAGCTCAGTTTTCGGGTTTTACAAAGAGTCTCGCCATGTTCAAAACTTGCGCATCTGTTTCTGGGATATCAATTTTAATATGGTCAAAGTGATGGCATGAGTTCAGTCATTGAAGTCATTGGTCCTGAATTTCCCAACTAGTCATTCATTTTGGGTTTCTTGTCATATTTTTGGCATCTTTATTTTTATTTTTATCATACTGTAGTGTCTACTGGTCATTTCTCACACATGTCATACAAATACACATAACCGCACAAATGACTCAAAGATAATATTTACTTTTTCTGTAATTGCAATGAATATGTATTTTATTTATTTGATCCAGGGCTCCCCCTACAGCTGTGAAACATACGATACTGTTTAAGCCGCTGTGTTCCATAGTCAACAATCCATTGTTATAAGACAAAGATAGGCATGTTGCTAAAGAATGAAAATGTTCTCATTAACATTATCTTCCATCCATCCTATCCTATCCTAGCTGACTTGGGCACAAACTGAACTTGGCTTCAGTCAACTGCATTTTGCATTTAGAAGATCACCTACTCACATTCAGATAAAAAAAAATAAACCCACAAAAATATTGTCAGATCATTTTAGCCTGCAAAGTTTGTGCAAGCACGATTCACCACTGAACTGAAATCACACAATAGTGCTTACAGAACACCTGTCTGGTTCAGAAGTTTAATACTCGTATGTCCCCATATTGCTTTTTTCCCTTGTTTAAATAGATTACAGACTACTTTGTTCTACTTATAGCATGTATTTAAACTCTTTGTCCCAATCCACAGCACAATTAAAGTCCCAGCAAAGTGAAAATGCGGTATTATAACTGTAATTTGTAATGTGCTATGTAATATGTACCGGTACATGTATATATAATAATACAGAGCTGTTCTGTGGCATTAAGGGATGATGCACATTCAGGTGTAGGTATTGCTACTTTCTAGCTAGTTAAACACACGCTGTATTGGAAGAAATTTATGAGGGCCTGGCGCTATGTCACTGGGCCGCTGAAGTTCTTCCATATTGTTAGTGGGGGAAAGGCAACTAAGGTGACGTTTTTGCCACATGCATCCAAAAATCAGGACAACTAAAATGGTGAAAAACTATATGCAAATAATGCGAGTGCGTTGTAGTGGCAATTAACCCCGAAAGGGACAAACCGAAAATCACAACAACTTCACAATTCATTACTTTGGAATTTTCAAACATCTATCAAGTAACAAATCTCTAAATCCACTTACAGTGTCTTTAATGTTCATGATGGGAAGATCATGAATCTCAAAGAAAATTGATGCCTTTAAACACAAACATTAAAAAAATTAAGTGTTGTGAAGATCCTTCAACAGGTGCTGTTTCAACAAAGCACAGCGAGTGAAAACTGTTCAAAGATTAACTTTGGCTACACCAAATGTTTTCACCATCGCCAGCCCTGTTTGCACAGATGAAAGCGTTGACTGAATGGGCTTTGCACTGAATGAGGAATACGACTTTTGTTGAGAGACTGGAATTCCTTCAAGAAGAAAGTCTGAGATTCTGTAGGATTGCAAAGAATGTCTAGTTTATTTATCATCAGAATTAATCCTGCTGTACACTAAGGGGTCATTTGCAAACACAATGATGAAAATTTAAATAATTCTCGTGAAAATCCAAAAGGAATTTTATTTGGATACGGTATCTCATTGCAAATAATTTACCATTAATAAAAACAACTTTGCATTAAATGGTAACAGCCATAATATCATTAGATAACAGTTTGTTTGTTTTTAATAATTTTCCACCCTAATGTTTGATTACTTTGATTTAAACTGGTCACATGGAAAACTTTGTATGATAAAGACAAAGGTACAGATAAACTCAAGTGTGTTATCTGTCTTTTTGATGATTTGCTGTAGGTGTCTCAGCATGTGTGTTGCCTGCTTTATCAGCACATAGATGTAATGAGGGACGGACTTTATCAGGGTGTCTCTGCTTTCCATCCCCCCAACGCACACAGGCATTCTTAGGCACACGCAGCAGATGAGAGGAAATGCTCCAAAACAGTTCAATACAGCTGCCTGTGACACTCCCATTGAAAGGGCAGCAATACGGTGTGTGGTGATGCATCCAGAGAGCCATCCAGACAAGTGATATTGACTGGCCAGAACTGGTCAATGTCAGATATTTGTTTGGGTTGGTGCAACGTGGTCACCCAGACAGAACGACCGTCTGTGGTCAGAGTTTTACTCTCATTGCAACACTGTATATGAGGTTTAATCAGAGTTGATATCACTTTGTTATCTAATATAGTGAGGTAAATGTGCAATACTGATAAATAGTATGCATAGATTTAGAGGAGTTTTGCATGTTTTGACAGTTGCACTTGTTATGAAATGTGGCATTTTGAGCATTCGTGTTGTGTGTTTCATTTCAAGACTTAAATGCACCCCAAACATGCTGATTTCAGCTCCACACTATAATTTGGTAATGTAATTTATACATGCTGTCAGACTCAACGTAGCTCATAAAAATGGTGATTCATGTAGATTTTAGCCTGCCTTCCTTTTTACATGGAAGCTCATAAAATGCTGTTTAGCCGCACTAACCGACCAAGATTGCTGGATGGATAACCCGGAAATGAGAAGTGATTGATGAGAGTGTAAATAAAACATTGGTGTATCCTTATGCACAGAGATTTATTTCTCAATTTGACAAGTTTCTGGGTCCAACTCCATCTCTGATATATACGGTTGAAGGGCAAAATGGGTTGTTGCCAGAGTACATGAAAGTTGATGTCATTTCTATGACTTGGTGTCATGCTTATATGAGAAATGGATCCTAGGTTGGTTTGTTCTCATCTGTCAGTCTAGCTGTCCTAGCTGAGGTCCATCTCCGGTCTGCTTTTGAGGTCCCAGAGTTTGTTCAAGATCTTTCCAAATTTCTTCTAAATCTTTAGATTTTGTTTTTATAGATTATGTGTCTGTTATATACACTCAAATTGCTGTTTGGAAGCACACAGACTTCACTGACTACGCTGACTGAAAGAAAACAAATATGCTGTGTTTAAAAAAATAAAAATAAAAGCTAGCGTATGTGATTGTCTTCCGGACCAATAATTGCTGAGCTGAGCACTTTGTACTCATGACTTTAATTATCTGCTTTCAAAAAGAGAGGTCCCCTTTTGAGTGTAAGATTTACAATGCAACCTAACTCAGGGAAGGCCGTCATGAAGTGTCTAGAATTATACCTGACTCTTTTTGGGGTACTGATTGCTGGAGGTCAGTGTGAGGGATGCAGTTTGAAATAGCTAGCGCTAAATGCTGTACATATTCTCCATTTAGCTAATGGGTGTGCTCCCATAACAGTCCTTTTAGGGAGGAAGAGTTATTGCCCCATTGTCTCCTTGCTGAAGTTGTTTGTGTGTTTTTGTCTTGGAATGCAGCAGGAGCTGCAGCATTGCTGAGATAGGTCGGATGATTCACAGTTTAGATTGTATATATTTTTTTAATGTATTTATTTTTTGTTTAGGTTAATCTGTGATCTATCAATGCTCCAAAGTAGTTATTGCCCCCCCCCCCCACACACACACTTTATTATTTTTGTTGTCAAGTATAGCATATAAAAAAAAACATCAATTTATCATTTGTAAAAATGAGGATTCACTTGAATCTTAAGCACTGATTGTATTTGATTTTATATGTTTTATTATTATTATTATTATTGGATGATTGTGTCGGTAGTCAGTAGTGGTGTAGATTTACACTGTTTGGTGCTTAGCCCTGTAGCTCACTCAATAATCCAAAATGCTAGATATACCTCTTAATTCAGTATAGAAAAAATACATATGCAATAAGGCTAAATATTCTCATGTTTTTAAAGGCATAATTTTATGAAGAAAAAAAAACTCTGCATCTCATTGAATGCCAAATGATTAATTTAATTTTGTATTATCCAAGTACATACAACAATATGTTGGTCATAAAATTTGAATAAAATGAAATACCTTTTTTGTTAAACGGGCAGGTGGACTGTACCACTTTGCCTCATGATTTAATTCAGCTTTCAGATTTCTTTGTTGGTTTCATATCAAATCCACGGAAATCCCCTGCTGTCTTAGCCATTAGTGCATGTGGTCCAAGAGTCAAGAGACATCTGTGCCACATTCCTCACTCATTCATGTCCAGAGAACCCAGCTTAACCCCAAAACGTTGCATTCGCAGTGCTGGGATCTCTGTTAGGTTGTATGTGGTGTAACTCACACTATTTATTGATTAATTAGAGTACACATTCATCATGGGCTCATCAAATTGCCACACAGGCAGTACAAAGCCAAATAGGTGCTTATTGATGGAGAGGGGCCATGTGCCAGCAGACTGCATGGTCATTAGTAGGAAGTAGACAGCGAAAAAAGATGGAAGAAAGAGGGAAACCTAAACCTCATGGGAGGCATTTCCTGTCTCTGTAACTGTGTTTGACATTAAGACAAACATAAAACTTTGACTAGGACAAGGATTTTAACTTTGAATTCTGGCCTAGAATTAACAGCGGCTTGTATAAAACATATCAGTTGAACTTCAGGTCTTCGCAGAAAGTGACACTAATTAATTCCTCAGGTAGTGTGACGTATGTTCACACAAAGTAAACAGATTTCTTCAAACATGCAGGTTCGCCAAAAAAAAAAAAAGCACTGATGTACCACATACTTCTGAAATCATCATTTTTCAGGAGACCCCAAAATTCCATGTTTGTTCAACCATTAATGTTGCATCATCAATGAGAGCAAGCCATTTTCATCTTTAGCGGGGCTAATAATTTGTAAAACAAAAAATAACATCCACATTCCACTAATGTGGATAAACTAATAGTAGACAATAGTAAGCGCCAGCAAAAAAATTCATCAATATGTTATCAACTTTTGTTGAAGAAGGGGCCACAGACAGGATAATTAATGCCCTCTGCATATAGCTTTAACCTCAAGCAATCTTTTAATTAAAGTACAAAAATAAAGTCCTTTGCAAAGTTGAAAGGTTTTTTTGGAAAAAGAGGGAATAGTAGAGCATGTAGTTAACACTTGTGCTTTGCATTGGAGAGTTTCTGGTTTAGAATCTCGGCTTAGGTCTTCCTGAGTGTGGGTTTTACCCCTCCCGGATACTCGGGTTTCCTCCCAAATTAAACAAAAAATAAATAAACAAAATAAAAATAAACAATCATGCATGTTAGTTAGGTTAATTGAAACCTCTAAATTGAAAAAGTGGGGATGGGTTGTATGTATCAACAGTGAAGAAAACAAATGCAGCCCTTTGTGCTGTATGGTTTACAAGGGTCACCAATGTAATGTTTTGGCAGTGTAGAATAGTTCAAAATTAAATACAGTTTGGACAAACACCCTATGTATGTACACAGGTGACTGATACTTAACTAATTAGCCTACAGTAAATGTAAACAGAGACTCTTAAAATGTTTTTAGATCTAGCAATTATATCTCTCAGTGAAGAGACACATATATGTTTTTTTTTCTTATTGTAGAAAGCTACCATGGTAGCAGCTTCAGGTTTCACTTCACTTGGTCTTAAAAAAGAAGAAAGGAGGGGGGGAAATGTATGCATCTCTTAGGCAATTCAACAGAAAGGACATTGCTCGACTGTCCCACTCAATGGAAAATTGAATAGTGCTATTTTGCTTCTGACAATCAGTCTGTAGTACAGTGAAACGTATCAAATTAAGAGGACTGGTAACAGATCAGTGTGCATTGCTTTGATTTGTTTGTGTGTGGAGAATTTATTTAGAAAGTAAATCCCCAGCAGGCAGGGCCGAGTTGTACAATGTGGCGATGTGTCAGGACTTACTCATCTGTGTTTGAAGAAGGGATTATGAGGGATGAGAGACCTACATCCGTGCAGAACATGAAGAAGGGGAGAACCCGGAAAGAGAGAGAGTTCATTTCCTATCAACAGACGTGCTCTCTGCCTGTCCCCTTTCCTCCTTTCTTTTCTTGCAACAGCCAGCTTTTATCCTAAGTACTTCTCCATACTGTACATGAATACATTTTCATGAGGGGGAACCCCCAAGCCACTCCTCACCTGCCCAAACACTCAGCTCGTCTGGCACGTATGCATAACAGAGGGATGGGTTCTGGTTTTGTCCAATTTTTGTCCTAAACTTTGATGCTCAGACCTAAAGTACAAGACCTTGACGTTTTGTACATATCTATATATGTGGACACTGGACATCTGTGACGTCAGCTTGTGAATGCATTGATCTAGTGGTTTCAGATTTAAAAAAAAACACGAGCACTAACCACTATTGAACAGTATGATGGCCCAGAGTCCCATCAGCGCAGGCCTCCCCAGGAGTGTTGGCAGAATTTATGTAAGTTTGTACAAGACCACTGTCTATGAACGTTTTTAATGCCCAGATGTCTGTAAACAACATTTAATTTAGGGCAGTCAAAATTAAAGCGTTACTCTGGAGATTAATTGAAATTCTTAAGGAGGTTAAAAAAATGAACTCTGTTTTATTTAATTCCTGTTCGGCCAATATCCTGCATCCAAACTTAGCCAGTAACACGCAGATGGACAGTTTTCAAGTAATTTGTGCACTTTTCACAGCCAAATTCAAATACCATATTAGACTAATATGTTATAGTACATCTTTGGCGTATCATCTCAGAGCAAAATACTTTTCTCAAGTTCCCTCCACAGGGCCTTGCAAATCATCCCTTCTGAAGTGTGCTACTGGTGGGCACAACTAAACCTGGAAACGAGAAGTTTTGAGAATTATTTCTATGAGGAAAAAAAGCCCATAAAGTTAGCAAAAGAGTCCATTTTGATATATTTTTTTCAAAATTAATGAGAGGTTAAGAAAATGGATGAATGGATGATTTTACAGGAGAGGGAATTCTCGTCAAGGATGAAAGAAAGCTATTAGAACAGTCTTTGATTCTAAATATACTTTCTATTTGATGAGTTTGCATTAATTTCCAAGATGTTACTCAAGAAATATCTGCTACAATCTTTGGAGAAAAAAGTAGAAGTAGAAAAATGTGATTAATTACAATTAATCACGATTAATTATGGAAAACTGTGATTAATTAGTTTTAAAAAATAATTGCTTGACAGCACTAATTTCATTATTATTGTCCTTTTTGGGGTGATCCTATGAATATGGTCATAGTTACAGCAATTTCTGGACTATAAGGCGCACCTGACTATAAGCCACCCTAGCTAAATTTGGGGAATACTCGAGTTTGTTACACATATAAGCCGCACCCGACTGTAAGCTGCAGGTGTTTTAATGTTAACTCACCGGGTTCCCGCTACTTTCTTTTCCATAATGAGGGCTCAAATTGTCCTGCTCTTGTTCTGTCTCTTCTACTGTATTTGGGCTCACTTGGTATGTTTTACTCTGCCTGACGTTCTTGCGCTTCCATTATAGTGCACCACCTTGTGATCTGATGGATAAGCCAACTTTATGTTAGCCGCAGGGTCGAATGCAAGTGAAAAAAGTAGCGGCTTATAGTCTAGAAATTACTGTAGTTGTAAAAGATAAACGGTGTATAGTTGATGCCTACTTTTTGTAGTCAGTAGTCCAATTTACCAAATTGTAATTGTTTTTGGTACCTCCCAGTGTTTTCGCTGCAACACCAAAGCTCACTCTAACCTGTCAGGCCCAAATCAAGGGAACAGATGAGAAACAAATGGGTTCTGTCTGGCACACACGAGTTAGGGAGATACGTTTATCAGACCTCAGTGGCAGTCTTTACCAACACAGCTCCACTGGCCTTAACCCCCTTCAACAGTCTCTCTTTCACCTCTACTCTCCTACCTGCCATTTTATCTGAGGAATGTGGGAATGAAGGGGAAACGGTGGAGGATGTTGGCGCTGACAGGCCGGCACTCCAAGCCGACACCTTCACTTGAGCCCATGCAGATTAGATCCCAATTTGAGGCCCTAACAGCCCCTCCTCCATGGCTCCCATCATTCCTCACCATGCCTTTCAATTTATTGAACCAGCCTCCGGTTTTTGCTCGTAGGAGTGTGGTGCAACTTATCTCACCTGTCACACTAGCTAAAAAAAAAAAAAAAAAACTACCTGGCATTTCGGTGATTTTCAACTGAATGGAAACTGAAGTTGGCACTTCTTGGCTTAAATTATGGATGGCTCAGCAAGTTTCTTGGAAGCCAGAAGTCCCTAAAATATACTAGTAAATATGTCCTGCTGGGGGGGGGGGGGGGGGTTTCTGCAATATTTACTTGGAGCTAATTCTTTGCAGGGTGGAAATGTGTGCAAGAAATATTTTAATCTTGGCAAATAAATAAAATAGATAAGGTGAGTTTAGAAAGATCTGCAGCATTTTATCTTGTTTAAAAGGTTTTGAAAGAATCTCAAACTATAACCAGTATTCTCTCATCTCCCCACTATCGTAATGCAGCCAATCATCTTGTTTTGTTTTCATGGTAACTGTTACTTTCTATGACAGATACAGACTTAAGCTACCAGCATGTGGGAACGTCAGAAAGTGTATTGAGTCCATACACATGAAACCGTACCTGATGTTCTTTTGACAATGCTTGGAATCATTTCATAGCACCCTGCAAATCTTGTCCACTGATTTGACGTAAAGCAAACACAAGCGGGTGTTGATCCCGGTGCTTTCTTCTTCCTGGTTGTTAATTGAAATGCCAATAGCGCAAAAAGTTGCCAAGATGCACAAGACATTTTGAAATGCTACACGATCATTTAGAAAAAGGAAGCAAAACAAATGGCCGTTGGCATAGCTATCAATACATAGAGCCTTCACTCTGAGTGGCCGCCATGTTGAACAAGTCCTGTGAGGATCTATATGTTAAAGCCACAATTTTAAAATGACACAGGTGGCTTGTATCATCGCATTTGTAACAAACCAATCCGTGTCAAAATTGCTAAAGAATTCAATGAGTTAGTATGAACTTATTGGATCCTAACACTCAGCTTGCTCAATAACTAATGTATCTAAGGTCTTGACAGCTAGCTCCTGTATCAAGCAGCATGCGGGCTAACTCATCGAGCAATCAGGATGTTTGCGTGAGGGCCACTATTTTACAACACTAAAGTGTGCAATACCTGACACATTCTACAGTTGGCCACAATGCAATGCAAGATTCTGCTAAGGTAAGCCATTTGAAACTTAAAAGAACGACTATTCTGTAGTTAGAACAATTCGGCAGCAAAACAGCTAATTTTCCAGGAAGTATGTCTTTTTCACCCCGGAAATATGTCATATTAAATTATGAATCCAATTCGATCGCTGAGTCCGATTCGATTAGCGAATCGTCATTTTAGGAGCGAGTCCAGCCCCTACTGCGTATCCTCATTAGCCAAGCTGGAGCCGATCCCAATTGACTTTGGGCTAAAGGTTGGCATACACCCTGGAATGGTTGCCAGCCAAATGCAACAAACAACCTTTCACACTCACATTCACACCTCAGTAACATGCTATTTTTTGGGGAGATAGTTGAGAAAACCACGCAAGCATGTTGAGAACATGCCAATTCCACACAGGAAGGCCGGTGCTCAGATACAAATCTCCAACCTCAAAAGTGGGAGCCGGATGCGCTAACCACTCAGGCACCATGCCACCTCTCTACTATCTTAATCCTTCAAATCAGTAATGATGTCAAGTCACACTTTCAGCTTGTTCTTTACTCTTGGGTTCATGTTGGTGTTAGAGCAACCATTCTGTGCTTAGGAACCACTTGGGCCCATTTAAAAACTCATCCGTGGGATTATTATCCAATTGTGCTGTGTTCGCTGTCAGCGCCACCCACTTAGCATGGCCACAGATGTGCCTATCAGCCGTTGCTGAGTCAGAATCTATGACTTGTCATTTTAGTGAAGCGGGCCCACTAAGTGCTTGACCACCCTGATGCTTTGCTCCATTTATGGTGTGGCTTTGAGTGGTTCACTCGTGACGAGAGGCCCGGGGGCTGAGCTGGCAATGCCCAAGAAGGTTTTAGAGCACAAGCTAGTGAGTGATTGAATGCAGCCCCGTTTGAAGTGTGTGGCACACTCAAAGAATTATGTCAAATATGTGATGATGTGAGTTGTGATGGAGGAAAGACATTTGGTTTGTGACTTGCGAGCTTTCCCCGTGTCCGTTTTTAACTTTACGCTTATGTGCATGCCTTTTGTATGCATACATCTGTGAACTTCAGTGTAGTGCTAATGAGAAGCAGAATAGCCCGAGGTGTGTGTGTGTCTCTGGGTGTGCACACTCTCACCAATGCCACACCATTGCTGCAACAAGATAGCAAAGAAGTGAATATTTATTCCAAAGTGACATAATGTGTCTTTACGAAGACAAATATAGGACAAAGTGGAAACATAAAGGATGGCCTGAATAAAATGATTCATTTGCACTCATTAATATGTACTTGTTTTGCTTCTATAGTTCTCCATGTCGCCAATCTTCTGATCTCAGTCACATTTTAGGATAATGAAATGCGGAATAACGAGGGAATTTTCATCAAAAATCAATTAATCACCAGGAAACTGAGCAGGGAATAATTTGTCTGAATGCTGTTGCTGACAGCACTTTCTGAAAAAAGTTTGCAAAACACATGTGACAAACAAGACCATGTAAACTGACTAATTATGTAAGTGCTTCATAAATTTCATAATATGGATTTTGTGCTCCAGTGACAGCATTATTATTGTGAGATGAAAACAGACATCTGATTTTCCTTAATGTTCTGTTTTCTGTTCTCCGAAGTGACACGGAACACAGCTGGCGTGTGACCCATCGGTGAAGTCTTAGCTCACTTCCTTTGCTCTTTGGCCCAACTGGGCTTAGGAGCCTATACAGAAATTTGATACAAATGACTAAATGTGTGTGCATTTTGTCAAGGTGAAGTTAGAGAACGCAGAATGAAGATGAAATGAATGAAAAAAGGAAATTTTTAATACCAATATAGTCTAAGAATGTTAAGCTTGGGCTTAAGTGTTACAGAAACTGGAAGGACGGACTGCTACAGAAATGGATAGTTTGCAGTGCTGTTGAGCCATACTGATGAAAGTATTTAGAGTGTGAAAGAAGAGTAGAAGAGGTGACTGTTGTGGACCAGGAAGTAGCAAAGATGAGCAAGGACGAAGTGAGAAGGGCATTGAAGAGGATGAAGAGTGGAAAGGCACTCGGTCCTGATGATATACCTGAGGAGGTATGGAAGTGTCTAGGAGAGGTAGCGGTAGAATTTCTGACTGGGTTGTTCAACAGAATCTTAGATAGTGAGAAGATGTCTGAGGAATGGAGGAGAAGTGTGCTGATGCCCATTTTTAAGAACAAGGGAGACGTGCAGAGTTGTGGCAACTACAGAGGAATAAAGCTGATAAGCCACACAATAAAGCTATGGGAAAGAGTGATAAAGGTAGTCAGCTTTGCTGTCTCCTTGTCCAACGGTATTTGCCAGAACCCCATGTTGTCGTCGAGCTTACTGAAGATCTTGGCTCCAGCTAGTGAGCCCAGGGTCTGCTCAACTGACGGGAGGATGTATTTTTCTCTCCGCACTGACTCATTTAGCTTGGTTAGGTCGACACATATTTGTGGATCATCATTCTTTACCACCACCTTGCCTGAGCACCAATCAGTGGGCTCCTCCACCCTACTGATGACCCCAATCCTCTCCATGTGCTCCAGCTCCTTTACTTAAGGCATTAAAGGAAGAGGAATCCATTGTAAAGTCTTGAACGAATATGACACTGCATCTGGCTTTAGCTCGATGGAGTACAGTACGGCTGCTCTACCATGCCTAGACCGCTGCATAGCTTTGGCTAGCTGTCCTTCAGAGTCTACAAGTTAATGCTGTCCAGGCGAGCTACTAGGCCCAACTTCACGCTGGCTGGTTCCTGAACACAAAATATATTCTCAAAATGTGAGTCATCTGAATGCCTACTTTATGTAATTGAGTGCCTGATATCTTTTCTGCAATACATTACTCAGGGAAAGACCGTATTTGTTGCTGACCTATGTTTTTCCGACCGGATGCATCCAACATCACGTGACCCATTCCTAAATGTTACCTGTTACTGCCATATATTGTGAATATTATGCCATAATCGTATTCAAAGTTCTCATGACTATAAGTATGGCATATCTGAATTTCAATGTCATGTGTCCATTTTTTTTCTTTTATATAACTTATATTTATGTAGACTTTTTTATTTTTTTTTATTTTACTGTTTCTGTCTATTCGAATGACAACTGAGATGCCTGTGTCATCCCTGAATTCATTTAGACGCTTCAATCATTAAAGCATAATTTACTTCGCTGATTACTTGAATATAAAAGTTACTCAATGAGTTTACAAGTTGCTTTAGTTACTTTCAGCAGACGCTGACAAATCCACTTAACATAAAGATGACAATTGATTTTTCCAATGTAATGTTTAATGATAAGATTTTTATTAAAAAATAAAATAAAGACAACTTTTTTGACCTACCATAATTTTTTTCATATAAATTAGACTTTCTGCAAAAACCTTCTGTCATGTAGTGGAAGAGAATTTGATTGTTCTGACTTTTACTATGCGTGGTTGGTGTGGATAAATTAACAGACTTTTTTTTTTAAATGGAAAATAAATACATTTTCATCCAAATAATTGACAATGGATAATTACGCGCGGCACACCTGATGATCTTTCACCCACGATACACTGTTTAGTAATTACTGTTTTACAGTGCTCTCAATGAGTTTTCTGGCTAAAGAAGTAGATTGCAACGAGAGTCAGACTCTCTCAGACTGTGCGTAACTTGTAGAACGTGAAAGACAGAAGCCATTTTTACACTGGTTTCATGGCAAATTGAAGGTGTAACGTAGTCTTAGGTATGTATGCATTCATACCACCATTGCAGGCTTGTGCGTTCAGACAATTTCATGTGCGGCAATGTCAGCATGATAGCAGCTTCCAGAATTAAGAGGGATGAGCAGTGAGTCTACACACTGGCGGGCCGCCTCAGTTCCACCTCTGATACAAACTTTGGTACTTTATTCACGGGTCAGAGGTTAGCAGAAGTAACACCTCACTAAAGCAATAACTGAATGTCTGCAACAATTTCACAGTATGAATATTTGCCTGGAAGTTTCATTACCGTTTTGGGTGGCATAATTTTCACTTTTTTTAATGATGAAGACACACACATTCACTGAAGGTTTTTCCAGACCTGCTAATGCAGGACGTTGAATTTTAAACATAACCAACCTACTTTTGCTCTTGTAAAACAAATCTGTAATCTGGCTACAGCAGCCACTTGCCTCCCATCTGCACACTGCTACTCGGGCTCTTGTCACCTGACACCGGCTGCATGCTAACGGGGCCTGTGAGAGGCTCTTCAGGCCGGCAGGCGTATTCACACACACACACACACACACACGCACGCACGCACGCACGCACGCACACACACACACACACACACACACACACACACACACACACACACACACACACACACACACACACGGCCCTGCGCTTCCTGGTGACAAGTGTAGAGGGACGAGAGCCAGAAGGCACACAAGAATGCAGTTTCACTCTGCCGGTGTGCGGGTCGTAAGAATTAGTCTTCCTAGTTTATTAGGGGCAAGTCTTTTTATATTTTTTATTATTTGCCTCTGGCATCTGAATCTCGACTAGCTTGCTGGATAAAAAAAAAATCTAATTAACTTTGTAACACCACTGAGCTGTTATCTTATTCATCCTGTAGCGTGAAACTAAGCACTTCATTTAATAATATAGAAACAACCAATAAAACTCAAACATAAAATGAGCAGCATTGAAGAGGAATTAAAAGAACTTTTAAACCTAATCAGAATATTACGATGTCGCATGTTTGTATGTAGTACGCCAAATTATGCTACAGCAATATTTTTGCAATTAATTATAACGTTGGAAGAATAACAGCAATATTGTAATATTAAAACTGCCACAATATCATTGCCGTAATGTCACATTATTAAAAGCAGCAAATCCGTTAAAAAGGCCAGGTTGATTTCCATTTGTACTGTTCCAGCAACTCAGTGTCTCAATATTGAGTGTTTGTAGGTCGTTAATGTGCAATGAGATTGTTACCTGTAGTATTTGAACTATATGTATAATTATGGCCCCATCCAATTAGCATTGTATAGATGAGACATTTAAAATAAAATGACAGTAAATAAACATTTTTGACTGGCAAATATGTTGAACATATTTGCAAGTACATTTGAACGTACTTGTAGTAAATGCTAAAAACATACAAAAAACTATTATTTCTTCTTATTATTATTATTATTATTATTATTTTAACTTTTGGTCTACATTATACTAATACATTCGGAGAATTAATAAATTAACGTTTATTCGTAATTTTTCAGATTTATTTTCATGTCTGTAATGCGTGATTGCCGTTCAGTGTTTTTTGCCATGGGGTATTGATTTGCGTGTACATTTGAACCTATTTGCCGGTCAAAAATGGTTACACTGGCAATTCCACGCTTTTTGCACCACAAGAATAAACCAATCCAAAATGAGAGAATTAATGTTTGTAAAGGTAGAATACAGATTTGTATCCAAGAGTATGTAGATTGATTGGCGGCGTAACGAAGCAAACACTTTAGTAAGTCAGGTTTTGGGGAGACCAGGTCTTTGTGTGACTAACTTACCTGCCGTGAGAAAAGGCGATCTAATCAATCTGCAAGCGAGTGATGTATATACCCTCAGGTCCGGGCATGTCACACACATATAGCCACAAAAGCAAACAGGCACAAATGTGCTTCCTCCTCTCTCCAGCCACTTGAATACACACACAAGTCCACACCCATAGCCTACACAGAGTGGTCAGTAAAGCCACCTGTGTGTATGGTTGGATCTGAGCAGTTTGCTTTACCTGACTGATGATGGCTTTGACTGTCAGGGTAGCAGAGAAGCTTTGTTAAGGTGGATTATCCGCCTGAAGCCCCGCACTCGGGTTACGCTCAGGGTTAGACTCAGCAAGTGCCAGATGATATAGAAATGCAGCACACTGTGACCTGTAAGTGTTAAACTGAGACCTCTCCTCAACTGAGATGACCTGACTGTGCAATGGGACAGGTTGAATGTGTCACATGATGTCTTCAGTTTTAGCCACATTGACCAGTTTTCCACGTGATCATATGAATAATCTGTCAATCCATTTATTATTCCCACAATGAAATGTTTCATTTACAGTGATGTCCAATTAATTTAACCGTGGAAGCAAACAGAAAAAATGGAATATATCCAAATGTTTGTGTCCGTACGTGATTATAATGGCTCTGAGTCAGCTGCTGAACGCCTCTGTGTCTGCGTAATTGGCTGTTGTTCACAGGGTAAACGCTATCTGAGAAGTGTTGATCCTCTGAAGTGTTTTATGTGTGTTTTAGCACGGTGAGTGCTGAGAGCAGTGTGCACACTGTGTATTTGACCGTGCGTTTGTGAGCAAGTGTGTATGCATGTGCTGATTGATCCAGGTTCCAAGTGTTTTCAACTACGGCTTTCTATCCTTTGTATACTTGTATTTTATTCAGAGTGGCTGTGTATTGCCTTCCCCATATATATATATATATATATATATATATATATATATATATATATATATATATTGTCCAATAATGTATTTGCTGCATTTCCTTGGTCAAATGGCTTGACTAATTAGTTTTAATTGTTGCACACATCAAACTTGTGGGACTTTTGATAACCGGATGCCCCACCCCCTACCCCCCCCCCCCCACCTCTTTGGGTTCAAATGCAATGAGAGGAAGGATGTACATTAAGGGCCACAGTACTTAAAGTCATAAAAAATAATGATAGCTGATGATTATGAGCAACCACAGTCCAACCAGTGCTTAGGCCCATTATGTGAGAACTCAGTGAGAGTGCTCATTTCTTTCTACAGCCTTTCTAATGATTATGGATGAAAAAATATTGCACATAAGATGACGGTGCTTTTTCCAAAAGGTAATAATGGTGAAGCCATTGAGAACAGAGGAGTGTCCATAGTGGTGGTAGTAAATGTTGATATAGAAAGAGAAAAGGGTTAAGTCCAGCATTATGAAGGGTAAAACGGCTGCCCATGATTGAAATAAAGATCAGGTGGAGAGTTGAAAGAAGTGATGGTGGTATAAAATGAGCAGAGATGAAGGATAAAGATGACAGGTCCACCCTGCTGCTCTCTTTTTGCTTCCCTTAGGGCAGTAGATGAGAGATGAGGGAGTCATTCACTGTATGGCTGTATATTTTTCTTAACCTGACCTCCACTCACTCCCACTGAATTCCATTTTATATCAGATTTTTTCCCCCCTTCTCTTTTCATTTGTTATAAATGGCCAATTTGACTTACCATTACATATCAGATATGCAATATTGCGTTATTAAAAATCTTACTTTATCAGCTGGATTTGCAGACTCATTACAACAATAAAACATGTTGGAATTATTCAAGATTATTAAAATTATTCCTGAACTTTCAGTGCTTAAACATTGAGGTACTTTATGTTTGTATTTACATAAATAAACGGGGGACTCCATAAAAGGAACTCTGAAAAATTCAAAGTTGTGGATTAAAACCAAATATTTAGTCATGAATGAAGGTTTAACAGAGGGCAGACTCCAGGAGAAAAGACAATTTTAAGACAACTATAATGTAAAGAGACATTAATAGGTAACAATACAGGCTATACAATTTTACAATATAAGAATTTATTTCCACCAAAACCCCTGTCCCCTCTCGTAATTTGATTTGTTTCATGTGTAATATGTCACATTTGTGCACCTTTTAGTTACATGCATTCTCCCATTCAGATTTATGATACACACACCCTGCATCACCTGGAAATTTGTGCGTAGCCACCAAAGAGGCACTGATCATTAAAATCTGGAGCTGGCTGTAAATCATGAAGCATTGAGATTTCCTGAGAGTTGTGAATGTCATAGAAATCCATTTGGAAAATATAGCACACTTAGAATATGAAAATTCCTTTTGTAGCCGATGTGTCTTCACCGGTAAACACCGCTTCATCTTACATGCTACACTTTGAAGGAGGGCATGTTTTTTTTAAATACATTTTTTTATTGTATGTCGGTCATTCTTTATACCGGAATCAGCGGTGCCCTCCAACTTTCCTTGATCCTCAAACCAGGCAAGTCACTTTAATAAATTATTTGATGACCAACCAGGCATCCCTTTTCTCATTTTTACAGTTCTGTGTGAACAGCTTTTCGGTAATGTTTTCTAGGGGTGGAGGATATAGGCTAAAAGGAAATATATCAATTTTTTTTTTTTTTAAGTTTAACAATATTTTGACGATATTCTACAAAACAAATCTTATAAATCTGCACTCGCCTTAAAGATAAACTATAGACAGCGTTTCTGAACAACAGCTTGTTTGTATTTTAATTTGCTCATACATTTCACGATATTCTATAGGCAATATTTAACAATGAAAAACTTTTTTTTTATTGATTTTTGTGAATATTTGTCGATACCATCACATTTTGAGCTGCAGTAAGTACTGGTCCACCACTGCCAACTACTACAGCGATCAGAATGCCAAAAGGTGCTTTCATCACTTCCTCCTACTTTGCAACCAATCAGTGGAGTCGTTCTTTTTCTTTTCAAGACAGTATTAATACTCCATCTTGTAAAAGTGGACATTGTGAAAGCAACGTTGACAATAATATCAATGACGATAAATAATGTTTTCAGATTAACATTAAACTTGGATGAAAAATTACCTTTGATCTATTTTTTTTTTTTTAGTACCCGCATGTTTTTACTCCAACACTGATGGTGCTGCCACTCATTGTCAAGAGACAGGTCGGAGGGTGAGAGCAGGTGTGCTGCGGTGTGGACAGCAGACTACTATAACAATTATATCAAGCGGTGTGTTAAACGAGGCGGCTCGCGGTTCAGCGGCTGAGGCTAATCATTGCAGTCCGTTATCCCTAAAACAGGCCAATAATGGCCGACAGAGTGTTGGAATTGACTGCCTGAAAATGCCTTTTTTAACCCAGGCAAGGAAAGAGCACTTGCTGACTAAGACATATGAAAAAGAGACGCACATGTGTCGTACGTCTCCTCGCATGTGTTTTCTGAGAGATGGAAAGCGGCCTGAAATGAGGTGATCTATCAGCACTGGTTCCATCACTTCTTTATGACCTTCTCCATCAGCACATCCAGTTGTAAATCCTTCTTCAAACTAACGTGCATCTGCTGACATGGTTCCTTTTTTGTCATCGCCAAAATCTTGATCCAAGGGACGTTGCTCATCACAGTGAGAAATATGTTGATAGCTGATCCAAGGTCAGTTGTGCACTTCAGAGATATCGGTCATGAGATATGAGGAGCAGGAGGTGTAGATAGCGTGTCTTGGATGCAAGTTTAGTTAAATATTTGAAATGTGCGTTACTGAATGTGAGTGGCCAGCAGCTGGTGATATTACTTTTGGCCAGTCTTCCCTATCAGATCCAGATTTCTCTTGCTCTTTGTGGTCCCTCTGCTCACACTAATACTTGACATAATGGGCTCTATTTTCGCAGTCAGCACTCGTGCGCTCGGGCGTAAAAATTGGCGCATCTTGACGGTCATATAGGTTCAAGCCTCGTTTAGCGTGTTTAGGATTTTGGCAGACTGCGCTGCGCCATGCTGGGCATTCCGGCGGACAGAGGGTGTTTTCTTTTACACGCCCAGGCGCACCTGTCAAGTTGCTGGTTGAACATACACTACATGTTTCACCTGATGGAAGCAGGTCTAAGTTGTGGCGCAGGTAGTGCAATGTGATTTTGGTGAACTTGTAGAAATGTATTTACTGAATGCAATGTTATTATTATAATTTACAATATATTTTTCAAATCACAAACTAGCCACAGTAGTTTTTTTTTGTGTGGGGGGGGGTCCACACACGGACACGAACGATCGGGGTAGAAATCTCCAAATGCATACTTCACACTAGTGATCTTCCTTGCCAACTTAACATCATCCGCAAGTGGAGATCTTCTTGATGTTCCTTATAAACGTACTTATAATTATAAACACCTTATAAATGTGTGCGCGTCGATCACCTGCATTGACTCCAGCTTGTCATTTTCTGCTTGCGCCATGTAGAGCGTGCACCTCTCCTGCACTGAATTTAAAGGGAATAAGAAGAGCCATTTTCATTGGCAATGAAGGAAGTAGGCTGCGTTCATGCCCATAAAGACACAAACGACTGTTTCTAAGGCTAGGTTCACACTGCAGGCAATTGCGACCCAACTCAGATTTTTTTTTCTTTTGCCCGTATATATCTGATTTGAATTTATGACAGTGTCAACATGTGTCAAATATGTATCCGATTTTTTGTAACGCGACCTCGGTATGAACGGCTAGGGCAGTCAATGGCAGTCGGGAGAATACTAACAATCGTTGTTTTGAGTAGCAGTGGTGACTTTATAATTTACTTTAATTTAATCCCACTTTTATTAGTAATTCAGCCAATTAGACGGTTCATTTATTACATGAGGCAATGACGTGGCATCATCTTTAGTAGACGTCTCCATGAAATCAGGATATCGAAAGCCCCGCCTCATTTCCCCAAAATATTATTATTACCTCCTCCCAAATCGCTCCTCTTTAGATATGAGATTACAAAACGACAGTAGATGAGTATGAGTCTGTGGTCTTGACATGCTGGATCATATTTATTTACATCCGTAAACACTACGTTGTGAATGACAACTCAGTTGATACCACGCCCCCACATAAAAAAAAGTGAAACTCCCCAAAAAGATTTGAACTGAAAAGTGAAAAAAGATTTGAAACTGAAAAAAATAAGATCTGAATCTCAAAAGAAAAAACATTCAACTGAATTTTTTTTAAAAAACAGTTTCACACACTTATTATTTTATAATATATATCATTTATTTTAAAAATTCAAGATTAACACAAAAAAAAATTGTTTCAAGTTTTATTTTTTCAAGTACATAACTTTTGACCCTAATTTAACTCTATAGAAAAAATTTAAAGAAAGAAAACTCCACCCACGTGCGCAGTTAGATCGTGCTTTGCACTAGACTCGTGCTGGGCATTTAATGTCTTTTTCTTCCTACATTTCACTTAGAGGTGGATTTTTTTCATTTGGAACTACTGGTTTAGGCAGACATAGCTAAATTCCCCACTTAACTCATTCACGCCCAGCTATTTTCACTGAAGCAACCCCCTTTGCTCCCGGCTGTTTTACTGGATTTTGACTGATTTTGCAAGGCCCACAGAATATTGTGTTCTATTGCTATAAAAACACCAAAAGAAAGATTAGAGTCTCTTCTTTTATCAGGAAAAAATATATTTTTTTATCTGTTTCCGTTTTGCAGCAATTAGCATTAGAAGATAGCTAAGTTTCATCATTTTTCACAAATCACAAAACACTGGGGAGGAAAGCCTTTTTGCAACATGGCCCTGGTTTATCTCTTATACTCTGCTGCCACCTGCTGGCCGTTTTTGTAATTACTACCACTGCTTCACCCGTTCTGTGCAGTTCAGAGGCTGCATCAAAGCCTTCTGTATGCTCTAGCATAAATAAAAAACATATAACTACATATTTGGTACACTTAAAATATTTCACATAGAATGTATTTATACATTTTTGGGAGCAAATTTGTTTTAAACACATTATTATTATATTATAAAAATAAATAAATAAGTGTTATCATATCCACCTTTGCCTGCCATCACGGTCCCTCATGTTATCCAATCAGCTCCCTCAGACTCGTGAGTCTTGTCCAGGTGTCTGTCGTTGTCTCCTCAGTTTGTGTATATTTAGTTCCCTGCTTTCGTTCGGTTCTTGTTGTTTTTTTGTCCATTTCACGTCATTCTCATGTCTTGTAGAGTGTCTACCTAAATCGTTATAGTGTGTGTTTAATTACCTTGTACCTTAGACTTTTGTTCATTTAATATTTTCTAAATACCAAAATACTTTGTTTGCCTTTTTGCTTTATTTATTTATTTATTCATTTATTTATTTATTTTGAGTTCAAGCTTGCCTTGCCACCTTGCTTCCCTGCATTTGTGTCCACATCAACACTAAATCTAACACAACTGGTAGCACACAGATAATTCATTCTGTATGTTAACAACATTTAAAGCTTTAAGGACTAAAACGTTTTTGAATTTTGTTTATTTGCCTCAACTGTCGTAGGACCCATTCTGCTAAAAACTGGAACCACTTGTATTAAATTACTGATGTACCTTAGTTCATGGCTTGGTGAGGTATTTGCTATTCATACAGTATTTGTCACAAGTAACAAGTAAACATTTGTAGGTACAATATAACATTTTATGACATGCGTCTCTGGCCCAATTATGTCGGGCAACAGTTTGTATTCATTTTGTATCCATTGAATATTTACCCACAAACAGCACTAGTACTATAACTGACTGCTTTGCTCATTGGGGAACATGTGAATAAAGAACCACCGCCGGCCTTGAACTGGAATACCTCAGCGGGTGCGAATATGAAACACACCATGTTACTTTTAAAATCTCATTTACAAATCGGAGATGGGTCTCAACTTTTTAGCGGCATGCACAGATCAGAGACGAACGACGGTCTCTGATTTGCTGACTGATGGGCAAGACTTTGATAGACACCCTGTGTGGTGTTATGAGGCCCGGCGGGGGCAGATTGAGCGGACCAGGTGGCGTTACAGCTCCATACTGGCATGCGGGGCACTTCTATGTTTAGCCCTTACATGATGTTACATGTGCTGTTTTTCTGAGCCTGCTGTGGGAGTTGAAAGGGAAGGAACTGTTGCTACTAAGTGGTTATTGGATATTTTAGAGTTGGTTGACTACAATAATCATATTATTAGGTTTGCCCTCTTTTTTAAATTTGTAATAGCCTTTCTTTGCCATCCACTCAATGTATTGTAAAGCCGGAACGTGACATGCCTGCACCAATATGACCCCTGGTCTGCTTAAACACCCTCAAGAGGAAAATCAAGAGGAAGCAGGCATATGGCTATGGTTTAATGTTTTCCAGAACCTTATGAGTGAGTTTTAGTTGAAACTCAAGGACAGTCTCAGTGGCCTCCTTTTAGCATATTGCTCTTACAGTTATTTTCTACCAGTCGCATTAACCTACTGATGCCCTTACCTGCCGCAGTTAACCAAGTGGCCCTCAGCATGCATGAATTAGCAGACTCCCTGTGGAACGCCCCAGCTGTGCTGCCATGCTGCAAGTTACAAGTTGGCTTTTTATAATAAGATTTATTCAAATCTTCCTCTTGTTTGTTTCTTTTGCATTTTGCGACACTGGAGTTTTAATTGAGAACCGAACTGGATGCGCTCATACAAACACGCACACAAACAGGACCTACAGGAAGCCTAAGTCGCACGTGTACTTTCCCACTCCCTTCTTCCGGAGCGCTCACATTTTCTCACATCATTCTGGCTTCTTGTCTTTCACATTCCTCTCACTCCTCAATAGTTGATTTGCCACTTTGCTGCTCTCTATCGCTCACCATTACTCACATGGTCTCCTCTTGTTCCTCCTATCGCTGCTCCAAACTTCCAACACAAAAGCTTCGGGGATTTTTTTGTATTTTTATTTTTTAGGATCTCCCCATAGAGCACATATTACTCAACCAAGACAGCTCTACCACACTTTGAAGTGTGTGAGACCTCACTCGTGGATAAGTGCTAGTGTTATAATATGTGTGTGTGTGTGTGTGTGTGTGTGTGTTGGAGGGGGCAGTTTTGCTGGCTTGTCATGGGCGGGTGATTGACTCCAGACGTTGTGGGTTCCTCTCTTTTGCCGCCGTCCCCTCCTCCCATGGTTGCGGCTTTAGAATGTGTGGGGAGCAGCAGCATGAAGGGCGGCCGGAGCTCCCTGGGGTGCAGTAAAGTGATAGGGGAGGCCCGGGGAGCTGCGATCGCCCCTGGGGAGAAAGGTCAGGGGTCTGAGTCTGCACTGCGGTGATCAGGGCCATGCTCGTCAAACACACTTCAGGTGTGAACCGCTGTTTGTGCGAGTGTGTGAATGTGCGTATGACTAAATGTAGTCTTGTTTTCACCTCAGCTCACAGTTTTATGCCATCTCCCAAAAAGTTCAGCCCAATGAACTCAGATCACAAATAATGAAAATGATGTATCACATGTATACCCAAATAGACATTCTGACAGACCATAAAATAGCTCAAACGATCAATAACGTTAATCTGTCCTTTGTTCATTGTCAACTGCAAATATATACAAATTACAAGGGGAAAAAATGAAGTCTTTATGAGAATTTAAGTATATAACATTTGGTGGAACGTGAAACTTATACTGTAGTGTAACCTGATGACATCATCACTCCTTAGTTTAATGCAGCTATATATTTGTCCCAACATACATTACAATCATAAGCCTTGTATATATCCTCGTAATCCTACATTTTAGTCATAAACTAAGAACTAAATTCTTGTAACATCACATTTTTCTCTCTACAAATTTAAGCTCATATCCAACTGAGCAGCGGTTTTATTGGTTGCAAACAGTTTTTCTTGTCGCCCAAAAATTTGAAACATCAAACTTCCTTTGAAACTTTCTTGAAATTTTGAACATTCAAAATTATTAATAAATATTTTGTTTAAAAAATTATTTAAAATTTGAACATGTTCCAAACGTCCTTGAAATCTTGAAACCTTGTTTTGAAATGTTGAACATGTTCAAAACTTTCTTGAAATACCTTTGACATTTTGAACATGTTCAAAACTTCCTTGAAATATTTAACATGTTCAAAACCTTTATTATTTTTTTTTTTCTTGGTACAAAACATTGTTGAAACCGCCTTGAAATTTTGAACATGCTCAAAATTTCGTTGTGCCATGAAAAACTGTTTGCGACCATTTAAACTGTTGGCCAATGTCTTTGCAGGAGTTTGCAACCTTGAACAAACCCTGGCAAAAACAATTCGCTAACTTCGCCAACACTTGCAAACCTTCACCGCTCAGTGGGATACGGGCTTTACTTTATTGTGTGATAATGGCTTCTTTTTCATTTTAGATCAGCCTTATACTAATTGTATATGCGACTAAAAATAGCATTTTGTGGCGTTTAACCAGGTAGAGAAATTCCTGGGGTATTAATGTGGAAGTGAATGGAGGCCAATGCGTTTTGCACTACACCTTTCATTCATCAGCAACTGTGATGGACGTTGGTGAGGTCAGTCCATCACCTTGACTCAGAAACTGACCAAAGACTGGCTCTCCAGCTGAATAATGGACTGTCACTAACCCTTGACCTCAGCTCACAGTCTTCGGTGTCAGATCAATATCAGCTTGCTGAGCAGCAGCGTGGGATGCTCGCTCTTAGAGGTCATTTTCTGGGTGCTCAAAAGGAACGGCTATCATACTAACACATTCATAACTAAAACGTGTCTTTTAGCATTCGGCAGCACACTTGCAACCTGCAGGTGATGATGGGACATTATTAATGGGGTTATTTTAACGGGACCTTCTCTGGGCCTCCTGGAGTTATGTTGGCATTAGGGTGCATGTTCTTGTATGTCCGTGAATGTCATGTATAGACGGTTCAAGTATGAACACTATTTGCTGGTCAAAGGCGGAAGCTTTCTTTGATCAGCATTTATCCTGTAAACTGGTGTCATGGCAACCACGACAGGCAGTGTTGTTACAGAAGAAGTTTTATGAATTCGACCCTTGCGGTTTTACACCGGCTGAAGGACGGTGCCCTGTTGTGTGTGTGTGTGTGTGTGTGTGTGTGTACTTGTACGTGCGTGCGTATGTGCATGTATGTTGACTGACACCAACACCATGCTGCTATTGTGGCTTTGAGCTCGCCACTGCATCGTAATAACAGTAATTAAGAGTGGACAGACATGTTTCCACTGTGAACCAGTTTTAATATCATTATTTTAAAATTCCCTTAATTTCATGGAAAAAAAATATTTATCCTTAAATTTAAGATAATTCATTCATCATTATTGCATCATTATTGCGTGAGCTACTCACTATAACTATTTCATGTCAGTTTTGAATGTAAATTTGCCTTTTAAAGGACTTAATTGATCACAAAAAAAACAAGAAAAGTGGTCCCACAATCATTTTGCCCTTTTTTTTGGTTTCCTCGAAAAGGGTAACTTAGATTTGTTCGATAGATTTGATTAGATTTGTTCTCCCCCTTTGCAAAGCAGTTTTGAGAATCAACATCGACCTTGTTTGAGGAGCAACTTCTAACTTTGTGTAAGCAATGTATTTTTTTTATGTTTTTATTTTCTTGCAAGATAATTCCAGGGAACAGAAACAGCAGTTTTATATATATATATATATATATATATATATATATATATATATATATATAAAGGCAATAAAATGAGAAAACCTTTGGTTTCATTTAATATATACATATAATCAAACGAAAAAGTAATTTGTACCGTAAAACAAAACAAAAATAATTGTAGGGAAAAATATATTTATTTATTTTTTAAAGCTCTGCTGTAATGTAATGTCAATGTAAAGTAACATTTAATCTTGTTGGATACGCTCCGCTTTAGCACAGTTCCAATCAGACGGTGAAAACTTAAAAGTGTAATCGATCCACCAAAAGCTTAATTATGGTGTTAAATACACTAGTCATGTCAATGTTAGGTTAGCTTAGCATTTAGCATGGCGTCTTTATCTTTTATCGTCATTCCCTTGTGAGTATGACACTCATCAGAAATGTAGCTTGATGATTACTGACTTAGGTGCAACTGCAATGTTTTTAGCCACTCTAGTAGCCAGCGGAAGCGTTTTGCTAGTGAGCTGCTTCTGCGTAAGTAGCACAGAGCTTCCTTCACCCGATAGGTGACGTGAGCCCAATAAAGCTTTTTAGCACCCTCACAGTGGTTCTCGTTTTTCTTCTATTTTTGTTTGACGGTTGTTTCGGTAGTTGGCATTTGATTCGCAGTTTTTCTATTCAGTGTGTTGAAATGAGGCGCAAAATACAAAATTCGACCCATGAACTTATTTTTAGCCTTGATGCTTGAATGGCTTCACTTAAGATATGTAATTTATGATTGACAAATTATTTTGCATAATTTAGTGAAAACACACATTGTGTATACAATGACTTGGATGATGCATACGGATAGAGAACTGTTCACACAGATTTGCATAGCACATAACACACACACACACACACACACACACACGCTGGAGCCAGCTGTAGTCAAAGAGAAGTGATTTGCACAGTGAGGACCACCAGCTTCCATAAACAGACAACACTTGCACATTCTTCCTGTCTGTTTCCTCTTGGTCGCTCCCTGGCCTCACTTGTATTTTTTAGGTATCTTAGGTGCCTTCCCACAAGCAGCAATGTGTTTTCAATCTGAGACCAATTATTCATCTCCTTTGGCTTTGTTCCCAGCAGAGAGAGAGAGAGAGAGAGAGAGAAAAAAATTGAGGACTGTCTATACTTTACAAGCGCTATTTTCCCATCTTACTGCTGTCAACTCCACATCGGACTGAGTCCATTGACAAGAACATTATGTGTTTAATAACTGTACGTGTGCATGAGTGTGTGTGTGCACATGAGCAAAAACCCACAAACAGATGTGGGTATATAATTAGCTAACTCTGTAATAATGACTTTAATTTCCTTGAGGCAATGCTACGAATGATGGGACATGCGTAGAGAGGGAGTGAGCTCGATGGAGACCCCAACCCCGTGGGCAGATTGTCTGACCTCATTTAGTGACATCATGTCACAACCTTTGCCTCCCCCCCTATTTGCGCAGACCACCCCCTAGTGGGAAAGCCGGGGAGCTCATGGTTAGATGTTGAAAGGACAAGTAAGTCTGTGGGAATCCTTAACTGTAGTCATGAGAGTTTTAATTCCTCTCCTTCACACCATCTTTTTTCGATTCTTTCCCCTGTCTCTGGTTCAAATCAGCACTTTACATATCAGATCTCCAGCAGATCATCTAAAAGCACACTTAATGTATGATAAATGAAATAGAAATATTTTCCTTCCTATGCTCCCGTCCATTTCTCTTTATTGGTTACCTGTTCCAAAACGTTCCCGTCTCTCGTAATTTATTTTCATCACTCCCTCTGCAGTCTTTTTCCTTCTCTCTTTTTTATCACTTCCCTTCTCCAAATGCACACAAACTAAACACTGTGTTCGTCTCCTTCCATACTGACTCTGCCATACCTTAAAGGTGCCAGGCCAACACAACAGATGGGGATAAAGAAAGCAAACAAGGTAGGGAGTTGACTGAAAAGGGGGATTATCTGTAGTTACAGTATGTGCCTTGCTAAAAGCTCCAGTTACAGATTCATTGATAAGCCCCTTTTACTGGCTGAGTCATTCAACCAATCCGGAATCATTAATCCACACAACAAATGGATTTAGGATTCTAGGTTATTTTATTTACAGAGGGATCATTATAGACGAGAGTGGTGAACTGTGGTGTTGTTTTTAAAGTTAAGGTTTGTTTGCCCCATCCCAAAAAAATAAACTAAACACTACCACCCGTAGCTGTAAAGAAACAAAACAAAACAAAAAACTGGAAATCCCCACTCTTGAAATTGCCTATGAATGCTCAATGTCACCAAGTTTCCACCAAAAAACTAAGCCATCTAAAAATACTCATAAAAGAAAGTTGTTTTTGAAGTTTCAAAGTAATCCACAACACATTGTCAACATTTTTGTCAAAGACTTTCACATCTTGAATTGTTTTGGTACAAGGTGACCGAGCCTATACCTTCTGCAAATATAAACTTTTATCTGTAGTCAAAGATACCAAGGAACCAACTAAACCAATTTATACCAAGAGCTGGGCAAAACCGTCAATACATCGGCCCGTAATTGACGGATGCCAACCTTTCAGCGGGTGTTTCAGCGAGTGCTTTATGATGCGAAGCCTCAAAAAAATCAATACAGACGGTCCTTCTCAGTCCGTATATTTTTACATGGTTTGGCTTCATAAAGCACTCGCCGAAAATGTGGAAGCACTCGATGAAGGGCATCCTTCAACGTATGTAACAATGGTTTTCTCAGCTCTGATAATAACAATACCAAGTAAAATAAATTAACACATTTTTTTACATTGACAGATTGGGTTTTACCATGAATTCCCATTTTCACATTATCTTCGATGTGTTTACTTTTCACTTAATTGAAATCTTGGTGTGTCTCATATTACTGCCAGCGGTTCACTTTTACATCTGTATTTGATGACCTGGGAGGAAAACTGTCTCGAGAAGACACAGTGGGGGATTCCGGATGCTCTTAGGGCAAAGATAGTCAACATCAAAGTAGACATCAGCAGAAAGAAAACTCTGATCAGCCTCTTCCTTAATCGAAACCAAAGGACAATAAAAACTTAAAGCTGTGCTTTTGTAGCTTTGCCGTATTTTATTTCTGTTGCTAAAAAGCGTCATCATACGTTCATCTGGCCAACATCTGGGGCACCCTGCTGTGCTTATTCTTCCCAGTTCCCACACTGTCTATTGCAATATTATCCACCTAATGTGCATATTGTTTTCCCCCAAAATTTTCTGTCTCACTGCCCTACAATACTGTTATTAAATACAGTAAAGCAACATTTCATTTGAAGTAGAAGGATCAATGAATATTTAGAATCTATAATAAAATGGAATTTGTGAAATCTGAATTCTCACACCCCTGGATGGGAACCCAGTAGGAGAGTAACAAAAAATGGTTTGAATCAGAAAATCATTTCTTTTTATTTAAAAAAAAAATTGATGGCGCCAAATCGAACTGAATCAAATCGTTTTACTTTGAAATATGTCAAGATACATAGCGAGTATTTTTTTTTTGTTAGACATATTTTAGAAGGAAATGGCACGATATAGCTTAAAAAAATATATCATGAAATTTTCGGTGATGATATTTTTGACAATATGCAGATTCCACGAGTCAGTCATATCCAATATTTTCTCCTGTGTGATTAGTAGCAAAAAACAAACTGATGATATGGCAGTAGCCATTTTGTGGCATAGTGCTTTGTACATCGCAGGCAAATGTGTTGTTGTAAAATGTTTTTTTTTCATTAGCCAGTGGTTATTTTGCTGTGACTGGCAACTCTCCTGCTTACGTTATTTTGCCGTGAACAGCTCTTGGTCAATCAAAGGAGTGAGAAATTCGAGATGGACACCCTACGCGAGCACTTAGCTTAGCAAAGTCATGGCAAGTAGGTGGTGAGTTCCCGGTTAAAGAAAAATAACTACTGTGGATTGTTTATCTTGGCCAAACAATATGCGACCGTGTCAATATTATTCAACCATTGTGTGCTATTTTTATATAAATTTTTTGGTCATAAGGAGTCCGTCTAACAAGTGTTCCAGCAATGCTCAGTTAAAACTTTTGTTCACTTTTGCGCCGAACAACACAAGCTGTTTTCATGTCCTCCTCATGTGTCTTTATCCTGCGCATTTTCGGCTGAGTTAAAGATTTAGCTTGTGGTTCATCTTAACTTTAGCTGTAACAGTTTTCCATAATTTGCAAACGATTGTAGCTCCCACTTATGGCACTAAATCCTCTTTTGAGGCCGAGAATGTGACAGAACTGGCTGCTCGCTCATGCTCTCCAGTGTTGTTATGCAGTAGCGAACATGTACTTCCAAATGGACGCAATGATGTTTGATGTTACAGATTACGTCATCACATCCCCACAGTGTCAATTTTGCCATATTTAAAATTTTTACCACCCAGAACAAAATATAGCGGTAACATCATAGAAGGTAAGACATGGCACACCCTTACTGACAAGCTCATTCACATGTATGTAAAATGACAGCAAAATAGTCATTGCGTCATACCCCCTCGAACTGAGCCGTACCATATCGAATTGGTCGTAAGACCACTAAGGCAAACTGCATCAAATCTTTCCACTTTTAAATCAAACATTCCTTGAATTGTTTCACACCCCATCTGCGAAAACTGTATCAAATCGTTTGTGGAGAGATGCACACCCCTAGAAACCAGCATTAAATTATACACAGTATAAGACACAACCAGTGACAATGGGCTGTCTGAATGCGTAGATTATATGCACCTCAAAAAAATATATCAGCACTCTAAAGACATGTTTTGACCCACATCTTGAAACAAATCATTCAGTGATCCCTGCAGCTAAGGTTAGTTGGCCCCGGACTTCCTTCCATTATGGTCGATCTTGCTATTGATGTCATCAATTGATGGAAATAAAAGTCTGTACGATCCTCACTGGGAAAGCATTTTTGGAGTGCTTTTTCAAAAACTGAAGATAAATCACTTCTCCTTTTCTTTTCTTTGCCTGATCTTTCTTTTTACTGTTCCCTCAATTCCTTGTCATATCTTTCCCATGTCTCTTGAGGCATTTGTATTATGTTTTGGTGTGTTGCTAGATACTGCCTTTGAGCTGTCAGCCTCGCTGTATAAATCTAGTCAAATATGACATGACATATATTTATATTTTTGTCTGTAGCAAAAGGGCCCAATCCTTTGGCACAGAGCAACCTACAGTATTTCTAGACCTGACTGCAAGACGCAACAATGGCCCCTGGGTGCTTGACTTCTCATTTGTTGGTGATAAATGCATTTGTATGCAGAGGAAGTCTGAATTGTTCACTAGAGACTACTTTTGTAGACACTTGTTGAAACTCGGAATAAACACTGTGCCCACTCAAGACACAATCTTGGTGTGTGTACTAAGAGGTTGATCATCATTTTCAAAGACTGGTTGCAAATTTTATCATTGATTAGGTGGAAGTTCGTCAATTTGGGTCAGGATTGATTGACAGCTGCTGACACTAGCCGTGTTAATGCTGACATATGGGGTTCAGTAAAGACAGAAGGACAAAGCAAGACCATCCACTGCTTCTGGCTAAGGTCATGATATCGTGGAGACACTTGACCCCTGCTAGTCATAACATCAGCAAGCCGTACTGAAACTATAAGGCTATGGAGGACATGTTGTGTTTGCCTGGAGCCAAACTCTCAGGGTGATGTTTTTTTTTTAGAGAAAACAAAGTCTTTGGTTTCGTATGTGACCAGACTGTAATCAAAGAGACAAAAAAAAGATTTGAAAGTTGATGACAATGCTACAAAACACACATCCCCTCATTTGTGGTCACTAATCCTGCAGCACGTGTACAATCTGTGTAGTGACAACCTGATACCCCGAACACCTCCCATCATGCTACTCACGTCTCATGTAGCCTGAACATGTCAGCTGCAACATGTCAGCTGCAACAGCTGTGTATCAAACCTCTTCTTTTCCAGTCTCACCTGACTACAGCTACTGTTTCTCTAATAGGAACAGGACTTGTCTAATTTTCTGATCTTGAGTCAGCTAATTGCGGTCTTACCAAACTAAGCAAACCTGTTGTGTTGTTTGGCAACAGCATCGGCCCATTCCGTTGGATGCTTGGACACAGTTGCCGGCCTGTTCTCCTTCTTCATGACTTCTGTGTCAGTGAACAGAGGAGTATTCAAGACATCTGTAGCATGTCAGTGATACTGATCCAAGGCCCATTAGCAGTTATAGTGACACAACCAGCCGCAATAGCCTTAATCGCCGTCCGCTAAAAGCCTCAAATATGCAAGCTTATATGGCGCCTGGGGGAATATATGTTTCCATTCATTCCTGTCTCGAATGAATACCTGTTTTATCCCTGCTGAATTTTTACTCCCTATCTCTTTTCCACGCAATTTACAGTAGGCAAAATTGGGGGGCATAGTTAAGCTTTAACACATGCCTCATTTTTCAAAACTCCTGCACAAGCTGTCTTCAATACTTCTTATTTGCTAATGAAAATCACATTCCAGAATGGGATCCTCTTAAGGCGGATGCTAACCAGACAATTAACCCTGTATGGGGCCTTCATTTCTACACCAGGGCACGCCATCACTGCTTAGCAGTTAGCACTGACACTGATACATGGCTTTCGACTGATGAAGGGGTATCACAGGAGGATTTCTGCCAGGGCGCTGGTTTGTTGCAGAGGGATTCAGTGGAGTCTTATGAGAGGGTTTGGGTAATTGAGTCTGACGTATTGAGATTTTATAAACACTACGGAGACGTAGCCAAGAACTTTTTCAATAATATCATTTTGTCATCAGGTTTGACATTTAGAGGCTTGTAATTGTATAAGCATTGGCATTAGTGTGAATAAAATCACAAATAAAGTCTTCTGCCTAAATCATCATTTTTCATCTTATCTATGTTTTCAACTTTATTGGTACATTTTGTGAACGTCAATTTTCTCGCTCAGTTTGTGCATCATTAGACAAAGCAAGCTTTTCAAAGGAATGACCAGATTCGTTTCGAGTGGCGAAACCGAACTTGTACACACAGAACCCTGACCACAAATCAATCAAACATTTCTGGGATCAAATATTGTATGCTGCCCGTCGGTTACCACAAAAATCTGCCAAATTCTTGTAAGAAATCTTCACAGATTTCCATTCAATTTTTAATGTACAAGGCAAAGTCAAGGTTTCGCATGACCGATGTTAGCCGATCGTAGCGACTAAGTGCCGGAAGGCGTCTGTGTCGTGGGCAAGCAAAGTACATGTCTAATGTACATGTTAATGTATATGTCTACTTTTATTTAAAAAAAAAAAAAAAAAAAAACTTTACCTATAAAACTTGTCATTCTACATTACACCATTAGCTCGTCTTTGTTTATTTACATTACAACTTGGAGTACAGGTATGACTGCAAGTGACATTGGACGATAATTTGCACTGGGTAGTGGATACATGCAGGCACACTGTCATCATGCATCAAGCAAAAGGTCAAATACAAGCGATATTAACTTATAGTCTTGTTGGCACAGGGCACCTGATTCTTATTGTACGTGTTAAACACAACTTAAATCACATTACCTTAGATCCCTCCTCACTGCCCTTACCTGCCTAACCTTGTCGAAAATAGTCACAATACAATGTTTTAAATGTATTTTTTTTAGGAGAAATACTTTGTAGATTTAAGTAAACTAGGGTGATAAAACACCCTCTTTTGCCTGGACATGTCCACTTTTTATATCCTGTCTGGGTGTCCTGTTTTTTTTTGTTCGTTTGTTTTAAATACAGTCATAAAAATGTCCGGTTTTCATTTTGTGACAAATGGAAGGCGGAGTCCACCTTGTTACCGTGAATAGTAGACCATTGACTGTTCCCAAGTCGATGGCGAGGGTGTAGGGAAACAAGACAGGGGCGTTTTGTTTGTGTGTGTTATTATTGTTATATTGTATATTTAAAAAGTTTTTTTTGGGGGGGGGGGGAATTAAAAAAAGTAGGTCAGCGTTTTTTGTACCTCACTTCCTAAGCATGCAAATAAAGTGAGCTGTGTTAGCAACCCAAAAAATGGAGGGCATGGGATCACCCCATTAAACAAAGCGGGTCAGCCGCGATAGCAATAAAGTTTTGAGCTTACAACATTATGTCAAAAGAGAGTAATATGTTTATTTAAATATATATACAGAGGAGGCATACGGTAATATAGTTATGGCATCTTTGTATAAACTTTGAATATCATTGAAGTATCTGGACTTCTGGAGGCTGAGCCGAGTGTCCTCTTATTTGTAAATAAAAAGATGTTCACTTATGTACACAGCAGCTAAAATATAACAACAAAGTTTTGACATCTTTGGTTAAGTTCCCGTTCAAGACTGTTACTTTCTAGAGTCTCGCTCCTGACCTGACTTGAGAAAAATCGTCTTGCAAGGTTTGACTGGGTAAAATCTAACAATCCCAGAACGTCATTTCGGAAATTCACCTGTAAGAAAACCTGGAGATTTGACACTTGTTCTGTACCGTCCAATCTAGATATGCTAATATTTGACTTTTTTCTGTCTTTTCTTCAGGTTTTACCGGGGGGACTACCACATTGACGTCTGCATAAATGACTACCTTGACGTCTACTGTCCGCATTACATCAGCCCGGTGTCGGATGAGCGGACCGAGCGCTATGTTCTTTACATGGTCAACTATGATGGCTACAGCTCATGTGACCACACCGCCAAGGGCTTCAAGCGCTGGGAGTGCAACAGGCCTTTGTCTTCAAATGGACCACTCAAGTTTTCCGAAAAGTTCCAGCTATTTACACCCTTCTCATTAGGCTTTGAGTTCCGTCCTGGCAGAGAGTACTACTACATCTGTGAGTATGGCCATTACAGTACTCATCGGTATCATTGACAAACGAATGACTTTGTTCTATTAAGTCTGCCTTTATAATGATGGCTAACACTATGAGTTATGTTATGCAGGTTTCAACATTATTCATACAGTGGTACCTCTTAAGTTTAACACAGTTTTTTTTTTAAAGACAGTGGTTCGGTGTCAAAAGCAACATCATGCGTAACAGTGGTGTGAATTACAAAATTTTCACATTTCACTAATACTTCATACAGTATTAATTTAGTATGTTTACCCAAAGAATTTGGATACATTCTAAATCATCCAACATGAGTGTTTCACTTCCCATTATACAGTTTTTGGAAAATATTAAGCTTTTAGAAATATTTTATATATTTAAGAGCAACACTGCATAAAAATAAAGATACATTTTACTGTAACTGTTTGGTTCTGGTTCCTTGGAGTGACGTTCAACTTAAATGAGAAGTCGCGAGGAGAAAAATACTTCAACTGTTTAGGTTTTGGACTAAACTGACTTTTGTTGCTGCCTGGATGAGCTCAGCTTTCGTTTTTGTCCTTGTGAGAAGACTCGGGAAAACAAGCAGCTGGAAACTTCTGTTTTCATAAGTGATGTCACTGCCCTGCAGGGGCAGAACAGAGGGACTAAACCAGATACAGTGGCTCCCGATGGTAGATTTGAGGTATTTTGTTAACACTTGGAGTCAAGGACAAGTAAAATGAACCAAAAATAAGTTGTTTGGCAATCAACAACAGACATTTAACGTTAAATTGTAGCAAGAAGAATGGAATATTCATGTGGAAACTCAAATGTTTTGTTTCTTACAGATCCTTTAGAATTGAGTCTCAAATTTAAGTCTGTAAAATGTTTGCATGATTTTGGTATTGTGATGTATTACAAGATGTTTTTTTATTGGCTCTCAATATTTGATGTGCACTGAGCTGAGCTGAGCTTCACTGTACTTGTATGAATGGAACTACATTGTTACATTGTTTCCTGCTTTAAGCTAGGCAAACATACGGTGCGGCCATTTTTTTCCCCTCGTTCTGTATTTGTTTTTGAAAGCGTGTACAGACGGTTATGAAAGGGAAAATACCCAGAATCCTTAGCTTAAACTGTTGTTGTTGACAGGAAGCCAATCAGATGTGCTGCGCTGTACAAAATGGACAAGAAAATAATGTGGCACGGCTGTTGAATATCTCAGTGATGAATCAGATATTGAACTCAGACTGGATGTTTGTATTATGCTATGATTATGTTAATTGTATACACATTAAAGTATGTTTTAGCAGCTGCTGCTATTGGTCCCACTGCAGACTGTGTCTTACTGGGACAAAGCATAACAATAGCTGGTAGCTCATTGAAGAATTACGCGTCAACTTCGGGTTGGGATTCTGTAAGTGACAAAGTGAGGTGGGGGTGGGGGTCATGTCTGCCCGCCTCAGTGAGACAGATACTCCTTTATCCTCCTCCACGGTGATTGTCACTGGCCCCAGGCAGGAGGGAAGTGGAGGCGGGGTCACGTCAAATAGATGACACCTGCTGTTGGCTACTGGCCGTCTGGCAGACAGGCATAAAGGCCAAGCACTATTGCCGGCTGGTCCAGCAAGGCCAAAGGTTACTAAGATGACTATGAAGTCATTGCTGCTGGCTTCTCAAGGCCTCAGAGGGCGGCATGTTTTTCTTCTAGAGCTGTAGTAGAGCAGGGGAAGCCTGATCCTAATCTCAGGGGATAGAAATCCAATTTTCAGCGGAGACAGTTGAGAGTCTGGCTCTCCCCGTGTGAGAGAGATGACTGACTCCCCGTAAAGCCCCCAACGCTTCAAACGGCCTGGCTCAGAGCTTGTGTATACTCAGCGCAGATCTACATCGATAATGACGCGGGCTTGGATAGCACAAGCAGCTTTCCCTTTAACTTCTCACAGAGAAACAAGCACAAAAGGCCCCGGCATAAACCGATCCTTACACATCTGATCCCACAGTATTTATATCAGGGTCGTCCTAATTCCCCTTACAAAGAGACCTTACACGTCTCATTGCTATGCTCTGTTTGCACCAAACCAGAAATAATGGTGATCACGAGGCTGCAACTGCGACCATACAGACTATATATTTGTGTATTATTACCTTTTGCCCATAGACAAACATGTTTTTGCCCACTGAAGGTACTTTTTGTAAAATTAAAGATAGGAACACTTTCTACAGCTGGAATATATTTTTATTTGTTTGACGGCACTTTTGTAAACTTTTACATTAAAAGCAACACACCAATGAGATTTTGGTCTTCATTCGATTAAGCCAGGGTTGTCAAACTCATATTAGCTCAGGGGCCGCATGGAGGAACATTCATTACCAAGTGGGCCAGATTTGTAAAATAAAGGATTTAACTTAGAAACAATTACCATCAATTATACGCAGATTCTCGCTATTTCTGGGCCTGCCCTGAATTACGTAGCTCAACTGTAATCATATTGTTCCCAAAAAAAATCACAAATGCATATGGAACGCGGCAGCACTTTGCCTGTTTGTTGACGTGTTAAATCTACCTGGTTTGCATATATATTGTTCCCAGAATGCATTGTGTGGCGCAGTTAATGAAGTTAAAAGGACGTTAATCTTTGTCATATGTGTTTATGTTACCAGTAATTGAATTTGTCGTATTAAACTCGTTTATGTCGGTCTATGATTTAAAAGAAAAAAAATAAACAAACCGTAACTTAAGGTTGTGTGTAAAATAATGACATCCAAGACAATTCAATGCACAAGTTGCATTGTTCATTTGAGGACTGCTTGTGAAATTACAAATTTATGTTTTGAATGTGGCCGGCTGATTAATTGGTCCGACATTACAATTTGTTTTTTTTTTACTATCCAAAATCCTCCCGGATTAAATGCCTTTGCGGGCCTGGTCTGTCCTGCGGACATATGCTTGACACCACCTACGTTTACCGGCCCCGCATACAAGTCCTTTCTGTGCTCAAAAGACTAAGATTCCTTGCGACATGTAGAAGGCAAACTAATACACAGTTCAATCAAGGTATTCTGAATGTGTTTATGCGTTTATATGACAAGAGAATTCAGTTTAGAAAAGGGGTAACAACCCAATTAAGAGCATAATTAAGATGTTGTGTGTTTACATGGCCTTTCAAAACTCAAATATTGCCAATATTCAGGTTTTATAACGGTTACATAAAACATACTCAGCGCGTATAAACATTAACGGTGCAAACATCAATAGAATCTGATTCTCTGAAAAAAAGTTTAAGCCAATGAAATATGAAAATAATGACATACCCTGTGCAGCACCATCTTGAATGAGCAGTTCATGTAATCACTGTGATATGTGTGATGAGATTGCTATAAAAATGCAATATGATGTTGTCAAGTATTGTCATCATTTAGATAACACTCGTAACCATCTCAATATTTATATTCTTCTTTTGAGACAAAAAAAAGACATTTACAGCAGAAGGAACTTGCGAATGGCTGAGAGCTTCCAAAAGGCAATCTATGAAAAGCTCAACGACGCATAAAGCGTGATTGAGCCTCATCAAAATGTATGTGCAGTTGTACTGTATTTGCAGGGCCAAATAATGAAAGTCATAATTTTTATTTTATTTTATGGACAGGAAGCGGCTCCCAACGTGTCCTCTTCATAGGCAGATCAAAGACATCTATAAAATACAAAATACTCGGACAGTCTTTGTAATATTTTTGGACTATGATTTTGTCAAGCATACATACATACGTGCACATAAATTTTGGTTACAATTGATGTTTTTTTTTTGTTTTTTTTATCAATTCAAATCAAAAAGTAACGAAATGTTTGTTCTCTAGGAGACATATGAATGAGGCAATATTAGTTATGACGTTAATAGAATCAGCTTTCGTTCTAGTATTTTTAGATTACTGTTTGGGCATACATATGCCTTTTCACATAAAATGTTATGAATCAATCAAGGCTTTTTTACATCGATTTTGTTTTTCTTCTATGCAAGGCATATGAAGTGGCAACCTTACGATGTCAATAAAAAAAAAAATATTGTGACTTTTGTTCTACTATTTTAAGAGTATGATTTAGCCATGCTAAAGAAACAGCTCATAAATGGCCAAGATAGCGCTGCACATGGTAAATCATTATTTTGATACTTGAACTTTAGCTTGAACATTTTTTTTCAAGGGATTAGATGCCGTTAATTTTATTTTTTATTTTTATTAATGCTTAAACACACCGCCTAATCAAATGAAGGACAATGACTTTTCAGATTTTAAGGTAATGCTTAGCATGTATGCTTATACTTTTTTTTTTTTTTTTGCAACAAAGTTGACTAACTGTATACAGTATTTAATTGTAAGTCTGGGAGTCAGTATAATTACATTTTTCTTTATTAAACATTGTTGTATTTTGTTGTACTTTACACCCTTCAGGTTTCTCATGCTAAGACGGCCTTAACCTTACAGGTTATAATACCACCTGTTGCTTCGGCATTCACTTGACAGCCCATGAATGGTCCTTAATGTATTTTTTATTTTATTTTTACCAAAGAGTATGAAAGTAAAAAATTCAGAGTTTGTGTATGCCTATGACTAAGTCATGTGACAGACCATGTAATACTGGTCTGAGTGGGAATTGGAGGTGGAATTGCTGGTCGAGCTGTTGTTTCAGTGAGTGGTAGTGGAGCTCAGCCGTGTCGCTCCGGGATAGAAAAGCCAGACTGTGACCTCAGTAGCAGACATGAGCAAAGCAAAGGAGACACTCGCGTAATTGCTGGTGCGTTGGAGTCTGAAGGGATGTTTGCATTTGCTGAGAAAGTAACTCAACAGAGTACACTGGAATGAAATGTGAGTGACCAAGTTAAAAAGTAAACCCAAATAAACTTTTGGAACAATTGTTGATAAGAACACAGGAACATTTTTCTTGATTCTTACATGACAAATGTAAATGCGTTCACAGACAAAAATAATAATAACATTTCTGTCATATGACACCTCACGGTGCATAATTGCACTCGCAGTCAAAGTTGTTGAAAAATAACAAGAGCAGCTGTGTGTTTGCCACTCTTTCTGCTGAGGTTTATTTTCTTGTATTTCTAAAGTGGTTTGGCCTTTTTAGCATTCAAAAACATGACAGCAGCCTCTGTTATGGTTGATGCAAGTTATAACAACAGAACTAACAGCAACAATGCAGCTTCTTCTTTTTTTTTTGTCATTTTGTTGATGTCCTCTGCGGCATTTGAAAATGTTGGACATGCATAGACTGATTACCTATATTGGTATTTACTGTATTAGTAGCCGTAGTAGTGAGGAAATTCATCAAATTCAAGCTGGTTTAGTGGGCTTCTCTGTGAAGTTCAGAAATCAATTAAAAACATAACATTCAACCACTATTTTTAGTTTAAAACTGTAATTAGGCAACTATAATTTTACAGCAAAATCAAGAAACACAAATGTTTATTATTATAATATCACTTTTTTTTAAACAAGTTTCTACATACTTGTTTTTTATCCATTACGGAACCTTGAACAAATGTTTTAATTTTAATTACCAATACTGTTACTTTAGATGTTGCATATATTTATTTTTGTAGACTTTTATTTATTTTTATTTTGGTTAGTGGGCAAATTAATTAATGAAGTACTGTCTATATTTGTTGTACATTAGTCCAAGAAATGCAAGATTAGTTCAAATCAACCGAATAAGACCACACGGTGTCTTTGAAGTGTGTTGCCGTGATCTTGCAAAGTGAGACTACTGTAGTAAGTTTTGTCTGGCTGTGAGCTAAGTTACTGGATATGGTTGACATGGACAGACACAGCGTGATTGACATTGTTTCTTTCACGTTTATATCCTCCCTCTGCTACTTGACATCCAATATTCCACTCATGGCGAGGTTTACGATGACTTTTTATCTCCTTTCACGGCCATACAGCATCTAATATTGCACTTTTTGAAATAAGAGCCTCAGTCATGGGTAAGAGTGGAAACACGGAGATTCACAATCTGTCACACGGATAGCGTCCAGATGAGTGAGGTTGGAGCCATTTTTGCAGCTTCATGTGAACCAGGGTCATTTTAACACAATCGTCATAATCTACAAAAAACACAAGGAAAGCCATTGCCGTTTTTACTTTATCTTTATTTTGTAAATGTACCCTTTAAGCAGGTTGAGGCACCAGGAAATGACCGAGGTCAGTCTTTCTATGCTTATGAGAAGTCAGAGAGAGGGGAGATTGTCAGATGAAGATAGTGCTAAACGACACATCAAAATATTCCAGACAATAGTGAAAGCACAAATGAAAGGCAGGCCAGTTAACAACGAAACGCAAACGTTTCTTCATTTACTGCTGTAGATTTTGAAAGTGAGCCGAAGAGAAATGAGGAATGAAAATGTGCAGATGACATTGAGTTGCATCATGGGAATGTATATGTAGTCTAAACGCTTTTACACCACGATGAGGGAAGGAAGTTCAGAAAGAGAGATAAAGCTCTTCTGGGGTGGACTATTTTGAAAGAGATAAAGTTGAATTCCTCCCCTGAAAAAACATCGACCTTGTCAGCTTGTTCATTTCTTGAAGCTAAACTTGAAGCAGTTAATGAAGGAAAAGATTGTGCACATTTTGGATAAGCACAAACCAGATGTTGATGAGGATGCCAATTAGATATTCACTCTATATATTCACCAAGTCAGCGCATAATCAACAACAACAAAATATTTTAACTTACATATTGTAACTATTCATTTGGTAGTAGATGTACAATTGAATTTATGTTTTATTAGGTATACTGTATGTCTTTTTGTATAGTGGCATAGAGTGATGTTATGAGGTTAAAAAAAAAAGACTGCTGTGACTAGGATTGAAACAAAAAAAAATGCTTGAGGATTTTTTTCTGCCTTGGGTACCCGTTTATTTGGTGTGCATGGTCTGGAAGGCAGTCAAGCTAGCCGTAGCAATGCTATACATGACAATTACACGCCGCCATCATGGTCAGAATTAAGGCCAACTTCAAAATAAAATCCTCCCAGATACAGTAATCAAAACCAGACAGACATCAGTGCCTTTGTAACACTTTTATTTGGAAGTTCCTCGTGGCAGCGCATGGTGGCGTGGCGATTGACTTGACTCGTCTTCCTGACTGGATTTTGGGTAGTTGGAGCCAAGTTTAAGTTTAAATTGTTATCACAAACTATTGCCACCAACATCAACACAGCGTCATCCTCAAATTATATCCAATCGCTAATTAAGGATGATTAAAAAATAATAATAATAAAAGATTAAGTAAGTACGCTGACATTTTAAAATGTAGCGCCCGTTACAAGCGTTAGCGGCTAGTGGCTAGCAGGTAGCCGCTAATCAAGTGCTCCATATAGGCTGGCAGGTCCATTGAACTTCTTTTCAAAGACAGTTTAATAGACGGAAAAAAGAACTATGCACACTTTGATGATGACAGCAAGTCCTACTGATCCATTTTTAATAAACCTGGCTTACACAAAGGTGCTGTTTTAGGTGGCAAACTCGCTACTGTGGTTCTGACGTCACGTCATCTCATAGCCCAAAATTTAGGGGTGTGTGTGCTTTTTTCCCTTGTGTATTCATAATTGTTCATCAACCAAAGCAAAAAAATATTTTTTATTTTTTATTTTATCTGAATTTGTGATTATTTGATTGAATTTTGAGCAGGATCTCTGAATCTGAATAGCAAAATATTCAATAGCTGCTGCCATGAAAATGTAAATTGTTGGTTAGTTTGAAATGTACCAGAATAACACAAAACTGGAAACATGTATGTTACTATTTGCACTATTTACATTAATAGTGACTGTTTATTATCCTCCCCTCCCCCACAGCTTCCCTCACTGACGCCAAAGGAAGAAGGAGCTGCCTTCGACTTAAGGTCTTTGTTAGGCCCCAAAGTAAGTTGCACATTGTTGGAACTGGAGAGATGAGTGACGTCGGATTTCAGTAATCACACGTCTTCTTCTGTCCTCTTTGTGTTTCAAGACAATTGTGTGCGAAACTCTGGGAGCGTACAGGAAGGGGTCGACTTTGACGAAAACAGTCACAACAGTCTAGAACCCAGAGGTTGGTGGGGTTTTACAGCAATGTAGATGTTTGTGTGTGCGTGAGTGTGTGGGGCGGGGAGGGGTTTTGGTATTCTCTTGAGAATCAGTGAAGTAGATTTATTGACCCTGTTTAACAATTAACAATGTTAAAATAATTTTTTATAGTATACTATTCAAAATACAGTATGCAAAAAAATCTATATATAGCGCACAATTGTTGGATTGATTCATTATGAGGCTGAATCGATGTTTATACATCAATTTTTTATGGAAATATTCAACAAAAAGTCTTACTTAGGGTTAAGGTTCACGCTTTAAGCATGGAAGAATGTTATATTAATAGAACATTAAGCCTTAATATTTTTATTTTAATGCTGTTCAAACATGAAATTAATGTGTGCATGTACAAGTTTACTGATAAGTATTTTCTAGATTTGAGTTTTTAAAAAATCGCAATAATTGACTTACAAATTTGTGTCGGGATTAATCTGTATTGAATCGAATTGTGACCTATGAATCGTGATACGGATCAAATCGGCAGGTACTAGGCAATTCACACCCCCAGTATGTAATATTACGGCTGCTCGATTATGAAGAAAATATTAATTAAGAGATTAATTTGGTAATAATTGAAATCACAATTAGGACCATCATTTGTTTTTTGGTACAAAACAAGAAAATGTTTAAACATAAAAAATAGACAAATACATTTCTTTGAAACACTATAATTATACAAGTTCCTTTTGGACCAAACAAGTCCATTATTTTTAATTAGTCATTTTAAAAAATAAAAAAGGTGCAAATATATACATTTAAACAACTCAAAATCATTATTAATAATCTTTAATTTTTGTTTACAATTATGCCGATGTTGTAATTGTGGAGTGTAATAATTGAAATTGTAATTGAATTTCGAGTACGGTGATTGCACAGCCCTTTGTAATATATATTGTGTAATTAATATAAATTCCTGTTTGTATGCTTTTGTGTGCATCCTGTGATTTTCTGTATTTGAAGTGCTCATAGCGCAACGCCAAAATGATTTACTCATACAAGTTTTATTTTGTTAAACCAATTTCAACATCCCAGATTTACTCTACTTTGCTATACTTTACCTAACAATGCTGTGTTTAGTCTAATCACAAACTATATATCATAAGCAAATTATAATGATGATGATTGAGTTTTTTTTTTAATAGAACTAATTTATTCATTATTATGAAAATTAGCTGATCACATGCAAACTATATATACGATACTCATGTTTTACACAAATCTAAACAGAAATAAAAAAATAAATAAATCATTAACAGTAAATGCAGTAATGTACAGTAATTGGAGGTCTGCAAAATATACCAAAAAATCTATGTAAATATATTTTTCTTATCTACATTTTTCCAACCATGTCTCATAAAAACTAAGACAGAAAATTAATGAAAACTATAAAACTCTCTGTGGTCATCTATTGCTGTCACAAGTACTTTTGCCCCCCCGCCCCCCCTCCTACAAATTATGAGAAGAACTGTAACTGTAGAAGTGATTCTACTTGTATGATTTCCCCCAGCGTCAGTGACTATCTGTTACCTTTTATCCTGACAGCCTGTCTGACACATGGCTTCACACTGTGACTCGTAACATCGCCACGTGATTTTACAATATTTAAGTCACGAGTGGATGCCGCGGCACATACCAAAATTTCTCTAGTCCTTCATTAAAAAAAAAAAACACAGAACAATGATTGCTTTGTTTAAGTGGGTGCCTGAACAGACCCAGCACGCCTCACTGTGTGAAGTAATTGCTCAGTATAGTATTTGTGGTCTTGATTTTGCTTTTCAAAGACCACAGACTGGCCAAATCATTATTTTATTGGCCCCACAGAGATTTTTTTGGGTGGTTGAGGTTCATGCGTGTTTAACTTCTTGATGCTCTTTTTATTTGTAATATAAAGGCACACTCACAGTCTGTTTAGTTTATCAAACAATCTTGATTTACTTCCAGGTTGATTGGATAATTGACCAATTCAATAATAACAATTATTGTCATGTTTTTGCCTTCAGATGACATCAGCCATGAGTCACCGGAGCCTTCTAAAACGGACGTGAACTCTGCTGCCCGCTGCCGCAATTCCGCGCTCCTGCTTAGCTCCGCCCTCATACTCCTGGCAGCCATCTTGTCTTTATAGCGCTCGTTCTGAGAAAACTGCCAGGAATTGACTGTCCTGATTGGACCGCGGGCTGCCCTACCCTGCAACTCCTCTCCTTTATTGAGCACTTTTTTATTACATTAAAAAAAAAGAAAAAAGAACAAGATAAATACTGACAATCTCTCTCGGTGAAAGAGGAAGGAAAACTTCATTTTGCCAACTTGTGTGATTGACCTTGTGGCAGGTACGCCACGGAGAAAGAGGTCGAATCTCTTACTATTCTTCTCACGAAAAAATAACCATTCATTTGTGTTGACATTGTTGCAGTGTTGACATTGTTTTCAGAAGCACTGAAGGATCACTCAAACAAGTAACATGACGACATCTCACATCAGAAGATGACACACGGGTCAGAGGAAAGGAGTGGGGAGTGAGGGCAAGCCTCTCACAATTGTAACCTTCCTCAGGTTAGAAAGGTGTTCATTGATTTGTTGAAACTGTGGAGTAGTAGCCTTTGTTGAAAATACATTGAGACCATTTAAAGAAGCACTCATCTTTAGTGTCTGAATTGAAGCAATTTAGTGGTGTTTTGTTTGTTTGTAATAGATCACATATTTCAAGTGTAGCAGCCAACACCGGGTGTACAGTAAAATATTGCAATGACCTGTGCAAGGATATATTGTTTTTTGTCCTGGCAACATGCCTTTTATTTATTGTGATTTTTTGGTCTAGTCAGTCTGTAGCTCTGGTAAAAAAAGGCAATAAAAACATATTGGCACAATAACTCATCAGGTTAGATATCATAAGACACATTTCATTTGGGAAAATCATACAATAATACTGAATAGTTTGTGTATTTGTTTTAATCTGAATGTTT